>NW_007378744.1:37248-50304 GCF_000475195.1 Diaphorina citri
TCCCATCTAAAAAAAAAAAAAAAAAAAATGATAAAAATTTAAAAAAAAAAAATTTTTGGCCCTTTTTTTTTTTTTTTTTTTTTTTTTTTTTTTCCTCAAGATCTATTTTATAAGTAGAGCTCTATTTTGTGTTTATTCTAGGTGGTTCAGGGGACAGGTCTAGCCCCTCATCTAACGGCGCTGGTAGTGAAGAGACCTCCTACATAGCCGCTGAAATGGAAGCGGGAGAGTTGTTCGTGCGCCTTCAGTTTAATTCGACACCAGAGTCTTATAATGTGGGCGGAGTGAAACTCGCTGACGGCAACAATCATCTTATTCAGGTAGGCCCCGGGTTCGACTTCCAGAGTCAACCAAATTTGCAAACTTCTAGATTTAGTTGTTTTCTTATAAAATTAAATTATATATTCATTTCTAACGAAAGTCAGAACTTCGGGTCGGGGTTCTGTTTTTTTGGGTCACTAGGAAGGTATTAAAATAGATTCCTTGTGACCCGAACCAAAGTTGTGTATTATGTTATCAAACCCATAAAATACACGGGACCAATTAGACTGCTGGGGTGAAAAAATAATAATAATAAAATATTATATTGTTTGGAAAAATAAATTTAAGTTGACTTTTTGACTTGTATTACTTAGGAATCGACCATCCATTCACAAAAAAGCATGTGATAGTGTGTGTGCTCAATGCTCATCAGCTGTCAGGTATATCTGATCAGGCGGATCTGGTCAGGTGTACCAGTGAGGCCTATCTGAATCTGATAGTGAGTGGCTGGCCGTTAGAGCGTTAGAGTCCTTAGACCATTAGAATTACGTATTTTCGGGAAATGTAGATTCAGCATGTTTTTGGCGGACTGCTTTTAACCTCTCTGCTTTTAATCCGCAGATCTACATCTCATGGCTCCTGTCTCCGCACGACTCGGACCCGCTCACCTCGTACGCGTGCAAATGTCCGGCGGGATATTCGAGTGAGACTTGTGCGGTGGATATTGACGAGTGTGTCACCCACAATTGTCAGAACGGAGCGCGGTGTATTGACGGCGTAGCGCGGTACTCGTGCGAGTGTACACCCGGCTGGGAAGGGGCCTTGTAAGTATTGGGGCCAGTTCACGTCTAGACTGGAAATAATAGTGCTTAATAATAATAATAATTATAGTGCTTATTTTTTATTTTATTTTTTATAAGAGGTTTGATACCTCGGCTGGGATTGAACCCACGCCCTCCTGTTTACCAGGCGAGCGCCTTGACCACTACACCACCGAGGTAGTTTGACAGAGGGAAAAATGATGTTTGAAGGAGGGAACTGTAACTGCTAGGGTCTTATCGTCCCGAAATCGAAGAGAGAAGGAAGACAGGATAGGAGAAAGCCAGCCGTTCCGAAAACGAACATTATCCCATCAGGATAAAATCCGCCCCGGGCGGGAATCGAACCCGCGGCCTAGCGCTTACAAGGCAGACGCACTACCAACTCAGCTAACTAGGCTGGCGTACCTATTCTAATAGAGAGTTAGATAAATAATGAAATATCCGTGCAGAAGAGTCCAAAAAGGTACTGAATTTTTATTAATGATATTTATTTTTCAGATGTGAAAAAGAGATCGACGAATGCCTTTCTAATCCATGCATGAATGGAGGGCAGTGTGAGGATCGGCTGGCTGGATTTGTGTGCAACTGTAGCGAGGAATATGTGGGGGAGCGTTGTGAAAGTCTGCGTCAGATATCGTGTGCCGATCAACCGTGCTACTTTGGCGCCGTGTGTCAGGACACTAAGAGTGAGATTATATATTCATTTCTAACGAAAGTCAGAACTTCGGGTCGGGGTTCTGTTTTTTTGGGTCACTAGGAAGGTATTAAAATAGATTCCTAGTGACCCGACCCAAAGTTGTATATTATGCTATCAAACCCATAAAATACACGGGACCTTAATTAGACTGCTGGGGTGAAAATAATAATAATAATTCAAATTCAAATTCATTTATTTTAAGTGCTTTACATGACAGTTCTGACTTTCGTTAGAAATGAATAGCTTTTGTTTGGAAAACTAAATTTAAGTTGACTTTTTGACTTGTATTACTTAGGAATCGACCATCCATTCTCAAAAAAGCATGTGATAGTGTGTCACAGTGTGTGTGCTCATCAGCTGTCAGGTATATCTGATCAGGCGGACCTGGTCAGGTGTACCAGTGAGGCCTATCTGAATCTGATAGTGAGTGGCTGGCCGTTAGAGCGTTAGAGTCCTTAGACCATTAGAATTACGTATTTTCGGGGAATGTAGATTCAGCATGTTTTTTGGCGGACTGCTTTTAACCTCTCTGCTTTTAATCCGCAGATCTACATCTCATGGCTCCTGTCTCCGCACGACACTCCGCAAGTGCGGAAACTCCGCAAAGATCAACCTCTGGACGAGTGGACCTACGTCCGCCTTTTTATCCGCGACAACCACCTGTCCGGCGGAATATTGCCGGATGCGTCAACCGCGATTGGCGGCGATGCGGAGTCTCCGGATTTGAGCAGCTTGGCGGACCCGGCCGCCAATAATTTCACGTACGCCGCCTGGGTCAGTTTGGTCACCACGGGACGAATTTATCTTGGTGAGTTTGTTTCGTTTATTGACCGAACTATAGTGAGGTCTATGTTTTAACTCGAACGTGTTGCAATTGGTTTGGATGTTTGTTTGTTCCTCTATAACTCACGATTGTCTGGTCCGATTTTGATGAAATTTGGTACACTTCTTGAAGACACCAATGCAAGTGGACCCTTGAAATTTGGGGTCCCAGAACTGAGCGGGTCTATTTTTAGTCTCCCGAAAATTTTCTTCCAATACATGATTCATACATACCCTTGTGTTCTTTCTACAAAAATAAGTTTGTCAAAAGATCCCATTTCTTGGTAAATCTATGGTTTTTTCTTTCAAGTCATCCATTCATTAAATCTTTTGAGTGATAGTAAATAAAACCTGATCTCTGTCCTCTTTATTACATAAGATGTACTTACAGGTACCTTGTACCTTCTTTTCTATTTCGATACACGTGAATTTCCTTTTCTCTCCACCAGGGGGTGGTGATCTTGGCCGGTCTCCATCTTCAGCCTCGCTGCTCGACACCACCGTGACCGCCTATATGACCCAGGATGGCGGCCCTGTATTTATTTATCTCTCCTCGAATTAATTGTTTCCTTTTTGACGGCGGCTCTTTCTTTATTTATCTTTCTCGAATTGATTCCTTTTCTCTCCACCAGGGGGCGGTGATGTGCAGTCGAGCCTAGGGCGGTCCCCATCTTCAGCCTCGCTACTCGATACCACCTCGGCCGCCTATATGACCCAGGATGAGGGCGGCTCTACGAACGCCCTGGACTCGGAATCTGGCAACACCGGACAAGGTCATCCTATCCTAGTTGATGTTTGTTACTTGAACGGCTTGGCTGAAGCTTGAATGTGGTCTGCTTTGAAGTTTTAGCTTAACTCCATACACAAAAGCCCAATCCGAGGCTTAGGTGTAGGGGCAACTTTTTGACCTTTTTCAAAGTTTTGGCGTTAAATAGCGGCCGAATCGTCCATTTCTCGAGTTCCGGCCCACGGACACATTTGACCGTCATAAATTATCGAAGCTGTCTGCAAAATTTGAGCGACCGGAGGCCCAAGGTAAAGTTGTGAGAAGCGCGAACTCATGACCTTCAGCGTCTTTAAAATCACTAAATTTGTATTGTGAAATTAACATAGTTTCCCCTTATTTTCCACAGGGTCCGATATGCGACTGTCCGCCCGGATACCGGGGATCGCGGTGTGAGATCAACATCGACGAGTGTGCCTCGGGACCCTGTAAAAACTCCGGACAATGTATAGATGATGTGAATGCGTTCATTTGCAACTGTACCAATACAGGTTGGTGAAAAATCATAATTTTTTCAATAGACCTCTAGCTCCCTTGGTGTACTTGTCACTGCGCTCGCCTTACACGCGGGAGACCCGGGTTCGATTCCCGGTGGGGTCTTTTTTTTTTTTCAAGATGAGTGTTCCACCGCCGTTTTTATTTCGTAGCAATGAAACAACTGCTACATTAGATGCATGTTTCATGCAAATGATTGATTCCGTGACTGGCCGTTGCGGGGCCCACTCCGCTTCGTGAGGAAAATGAGTAGCTTTGTTGCTATGTGATAGAAATGCGCATAGCGACCGGTGCCAGCATGGTAGGTAAACATTGGGTGCTGGTATTTCGTAGCAATGAAACAACTGCTACATTAGATGCATGTTTCATGCAAATGATTGATTCCGTGACTGGCCGTTGCGGGGCCCACTCAGCTTCGTGAGAAAAATGAGTAGCTTTGTTGCTATGTGATATAAATAGCGACCGGTGCCAGCATGGTAGGTAAACATTGGGTGCTGAATTATTGAGATATTGGAAAATCCTACAATGCTGCCAGTGAGCACCAAAGTTGTGACATAATAACACAAAGGCCAGCCTAGTTAGCTTAGTTGGTAGTGCGTCTGCCTTGTAAGCGCTAGGCCGCGGGTTGGATTCCCGCCCGGGGCGGATTTTATCCTGATGGGATAATGTTCGTTCTCGGAACGGCTGGCTTTCTCCTATCCTGTCTTCCTTCTCTCTTCGATTTTCGGGACGATAAGACCATAGCAGTTACATTTCCCTCTGTCAAACCTCTTAAAAAAAAAAAAAAAATAAAAATAAAAAAATAATTATGCTTCCACAGATGTTATCGCCCCGTATCTACCTCCACGTCCTCACTGCTTGGAGCTTTTTGCACGCAACCTAACCCCCCGCTGGACTTCGCTAGGCAACCAAGTCCTGGCGTTTCAAGCGGAACAATTCTACCGATGATTCATCATTGGGTAGATTCGTAGAAGCTCAACCCGTCCTTTGGGGCTGGCCAGCCCCTACACCTAAGCCTCAGTTTGGGCTTTTTGTGTGTGGGGTTAAGCTGTTTCCTAGCTAAGCTCGAAGATCCGAACGATCTTTTGTCAAACTAAAAACATAAACGAAACTCAAATATTAGGCGAGTGAGGAAAAGTTTTCTCTCCCGCAGTCTCTGCAGCTGCACTCTGTGTATTTATGGTGATTTTAGCGATCAAAAATTGATCATATCTCAGGATCGGTTTAGATTTTCGCAAAATCCTTTCTTATTGCACACCTAGACCATAAAAGGAATATTCCTACCAAATTTCAGCTTTCTAGGTGTTGTGGTTCTAGAGATAGAGCGATCAGTGTGTGAACTATGAACTGTGAATGGATCTCGTTCTTATAATATAAGATTGGTGAGAATTTCAGGGTGAGTGTGATGAGTGAGTCGGTCGGTTGGTATTGAGGCCCGGTTTCTGACAAGACGAAACTCGAGAGTTTTAGCTCACTAACCGCTGAGTTTGCAAAAAGTGCGTTTCTAACAATACACTTCTTCAAAATTCCGCAATTTTAGCGCTAGTGTCGTTGTTGTTTTTGAACCACGCGTTTGTTCCTCGGTTAGGACCTAAACCGAGGAGTTCAATGAGTGAATGAGGGCCGGATCCGTGATTAAAAAAAAAAAAAAATGTAATGCTGTGATAATCAGTGATATCCGCTCTGTGTTTTACCACAAATAATTCATGAGTTGATAGTTCGTATTAATACAAATGTAATGCTGTGATAATCAGTGATATCCGCTCTGTTTTACCACAAATAATTCATGAGTTGATAGTTCGTATTAATACAAATGTAATGCTGTGATAATCAGTCATATCCGCTCTGTTTTACCACAAATAATTCATGAGTTGATTGTTCGTATTAAATCGCGGATTTGATTTCCTGCCCGAGAAGATTTTTTTCTCCCTATTTTACCAATGTTTGTTTCAAGAATACCCTTGAAAGTTCTAACTTTTTAATAATATTTATTTATTTAATTTCAGGGGTGTTTAGGAGAGGTGCGTTTGGGGGACCTTCTCCTGCCCTATTTCACCTGGGAACAGCTGGGCTACACAGACACCCTGTCCTGCCCCGAGTGTTTCTCTCTTGACTCCGGCCCTGGAGGCCCTGGACTGGCGGACTCCGGCCCTGGTGTTCAGACTACGCCGATCCTGGGTTGTGTCCTGTGTGCGGACTCTCTGTGTCAGAATGGGGCACGGTGAGATAGAGCCCTGGACTGGCGGACTCCGGCCCTGGTGTTCAGACTACGCCGATCCTGGGTTGTGTCCTGTGTGCGGACTCTCTGTGTCAGAATGGCGCACGGTGAGTCAGAATTTATTATTATTGTTATTGGTGAGAATTTCAGGGTGAGTGTGAGTGAGTGAGTCGGTCGGTTGGTAATTGATTGAGGCCCGGTTTCTGACAAGACGAAACTCGAGAGTTTGAGCTCACTAACCGCGGAGTTTGCAAAAAGTGCGTTTCTAACAATATACTTCTTCAAAATTCCGCAATTTTAGCGCTAGTGTCGTTGTTGTTTTTGAACCACGCGTTTGTTCCTCGGTTAGGACCTAAACCGAGGAGTTTCATGAGTGAATGAATCAGTGGGTGAGTGAGAGAGTGAGTGAACATGTGAGTGAGAGAGTCAGTGGGAGGGTGAGTGTGTGAGAGAAAGAGAGTGAGTGAGTAGGCGAGTTCTACAATTCACTGAACTTCTTTCTCGTTGTTTTCAACTCTATTCTTTTCGTATTATTTATGTTCATTTCAAAATTCCGCAATTTTAGCGCTAGTGTCGTTGTTGTTTTTGAACCACGCGTTTGTTCCTCGGTTAGGACCTAAACCGAGGAGTTTGATGAGTGAATGAGTCAGTGGGTGAGTGAGAGTCAGTGGGAGGGTGAGTGTGTGAGAGAAAGAGAGTGAGTGAGTAAGCGAGTTCTACAATTCACTGAACTTCGTTCTCATTGTTCTCAGTTTTCAACTCTATTCTTTTCGTATTATTTATGTTCATATTCTCTTCTAATAATCTTATCTTATCTGTTCTATGCGTATTCTATTCTATTCCTATCCCGGTTCACGAATAAAAGGGAAATTTGTCGACACAGGGGAGTATCGAACCCGCAACTTCTCAACCGTAAGTCAGACAGTGCTAAAAGTAACACCATTCGAGGGGTGCGATGTGCTACTCCCTATTGTCAAATTAAACTGAACTCTGACGTCAAACGTTCTTGAACTCTTTCATTCGAACGGAAAATAAACATTGAATTTTCGACCTTTTAGAGTTATTTTTTTCGGAGTTTTGACCCCAGATTTAGATTTTTCACAACTTTTTACGTGGGAATCGACCTTTTATTCATAAATTTTACCCAAAATGTAACTACCAATATAATGTTTAAGTCACCCATCCATTTATTGGCCTTGCTCGGCGTAGCTTAACATAGATGACGCTGAAATTGGTCTTAAATTAACGACTGAAGTGTTATCTAAAACTTTCTCGCTTAAATTAAATCATAAATTTTACCCAAATGCTGCAACTGCTCCATTGACAAAATATGCACTTGCTCTAACAATATAAATTTGTGTTCATTTCTTCTTCATTGCTTCCTCAGATTACAACACGGGCGACAATTTCACCTGTACTTGTGCTCCCGGGTTTGAGGGTGTGCGATGTGCTACTCCCTATTGTCAAATGAAACCGTACTGTCTTCATGATGGTGTATGCAATATTACTGCTCCGGGGGTGAGTGAATATTCTATTCCAGAAGCGCTAGTTCATTTTGAGCTATTTCCTTGTATAGCCCTAAATAGCGGAACTTTGGTCCGGAATAGAATAGAATAGAATATACCCTGTTTATACTGCCAGAATGAGACTGAAAAGTCCCTTTACTCCCGCAGTCTAAACAAGGTCTCATGTATTTGGTACAAAATAGGTGTATTTTTTTGGTAAAAATAATATACCGAGGGGTTGGGTAAGGTAGGGGGGGCGTGAAAAAATGAGAATATGCCCAAAGGGGGTGCCATGCAAAAAGTTTGAGAACCACTGGTCTAGTGACTAGACTCTAGTCATTGACTCTTGAAAATAATGATGAGAAGTACCTATATCTACTCATTGAGTACCTTGTATATTTTATTACACCAACCTCAGTGGTGCAGTGATTAACAAGTTGGACTTCGGATCTGGAGGTTGGTGGTTCGAGTCCAAGTCAAGTCACATAAGTTTTATTAAAGGTGTACTAACTGAGTTAGGTACTGGTCTAACTCACTGTTTAAAGGTCTACCTGATCAGGTGTCAGGTATACCTGATAGTGTGCTGATCAGTGTGCTGATCAGGTATACCTGACAGACGGACCTTTTCAGCCGTACCTCTCAGGTCTAAATGATCAGGTGTCAGGTATAGGTACCTGTTAGAGTTGATAGTGTGTGTGCTCATCAGGTGTCAGGTGACCGGATCAGGCGTACCTGTCAGGTGTACCTGTCAGGTCTACCTGATAGTGAGTGGCCGGAATTACGTAACTTGTAATTGTGGATTTTACCAACCTTCTTTTTGGCCCCTAACAGCCTGTTAGCTTAACAGCTCTGTTAAACCTATACAAATCAAATGGAACTTAACAGGTTGTTAGCTTAACAAGCCTTTTAATTCTTCTAAAGGCTGAAAAAATATTGGTGAAATCGACCATAAGTTTTGTAACCCATCAGGACACACTTAACACATTTATGACACATTTATTGTAAAAATAAATGGCTTTTAAAGCCGTAAGTTGTATTAATATTAACATATGAATGAGTATTCCACAAACCTTTACCCAACTCCTATACTCATATCCTATTGTTGTTTTGTTGTTGATGTTGTTGTTGTTGTTGTTGTTGTTGTTATTGTTGTTGTTGATGTTTTTAAAGGTAGGTAAGCTATAAAGGTAGGTTGGAAGTAGCAATGACACACTACGCAGACTTAGTGCCTTTCCATTAGTGTACATTTAATTTTAATGTAGGCCGTGTGTCATGCCATTAGGACTAGTACACTCGAAGGTAGGTGGGTTAGGTAGGTCACAAAAAGTATTGGGATACCTATAGAATATACCTAGTTATAGATTGATAATAATGTTTCTACCAATGCCTACTTCCCAAGTACCTATACGTAACATTATCTCACAACTATTAAGTGGATATTATTACAACTTATTATCGCACTTTTAAAAGTTAGTTAGCTTAGTTGGTAGTGCGTCTGCCTTGTAAGCGCTAGGCCGCGGGTTCGATTCCCGCCCGGGGCGGATTTTATCCTGATGGGATAATGTTCGTTCTCGGAACGGCTGGCTTTCTCCTATCCTGTCTTCCTTCTCTCTTCGATTTTCGGGACGATAAGACCATAGAAGTTACAGTTCCCTCTGTCAAACCTCTTAAAAAAAATAACACAAAGAAACGGCCTTCCTTGTAATATTTTTCTTTTCCCTCAGGTTACACGGGTGAAATGTGTGAGATTGACATCAACGAGTGTGAGCTATCATCCGATATGTGTGGAAATAATGGAGAGTGTATCAATCAACCCGGTGACTACAAGTGTGCCTGTCAGTTTGATACCTGTGGCTATCTGTGCAACTTCCCCGATCCTTGTAAGGTAAGATATAATTGGACTACAAGTGTGCCTGTCAGTTTGATACCTGTGGCTATCTGTGCAACTTCCCCGATCCTTGTAAGGTAAGATATAATTGTAATTGTATTTGTACAGGGCTTGAGGATAGACATAATCTACATAGCCCTAGTCATTTTGTTATAAGAGTAAATCAAAATATAAGAAATATACAAACATTCATATTACTGCGGCCTTTCGGCCACGAGCTAGCGATACTGATTTTTGACATTTTAAAATATTTACCTCCGCCCTTCAGCCGCTGGCCAGTAATTTTTGTTCCTTCGAAAAGAATTCTACATAGCCCTAGTCATTTTGTTATAAGAGTAAATCAAAATATAAGAAATATACAAACATTCATATTACTGCGGCCTTTCGGCCACTAGCTAGCGATATTGATTTTTGACATTTTAAAATATTTACCTCCGGCCTTCAGCCGCTGGCCAGTAATTTTTGTTCCTTTCGAAAAAAAATTCATATGTATTTTCGGCCTTCGGCCGCTCGCCAGCGATATTTGATCTTTAAATTTTTTCCAATTGGTTCTTCAGGATGAGCCGTGTCAAAATGGCGGCACGTGTCACGAAGATTGCCGACATCAGGCGGACTACAAGTGTGATTGTCTACCAGGATGGACCGGCAAGAACTGTACAGAGGTAAGTCCTGAGTTCGAACCCCTAAAGAGGGAACATTATCAGTACTTTTCAATCTTTAGCTAGAGATTGTACTCATATTATGTATTTTATGTCAAATAAATTGTACAAATAAATTACAAATTACAACAAATTACAATGTTTGTAAGAAATTTATGCCCAAAAAATCTCCTAAATATTCCTGAAGGATAGGGATATGTATTTCTGTAGAAATAGAGTAAGTGTGATTGTCTACCGGGCTGGACCGGCTAAAAGTTAGGGTAAAAGAACACTCAAATAAGCATCATTCAATAGGATAAGGAAAGTCGTGTGATGTTCACACCAGATTTTTATAACTTGAATATCTAATAACCTAAGTGTACTTAATAAATATTTTTCTTTTCCAAAGTGTACTTATTTTTTTAATATTTTCGAGTGTAGGTACCTATTTTATCGTATACAATAAATAAAATACATACGGTATTTTCCTCATGTACTTAGGCTATTATATTTTATAGCATTTATACCTACTGATGGTTAATTATACGTCATTAACCTAAAGTACTTAATATTGATTTTCTTCTGATCTCCCTTTATACCTAAAAAGTGTATTTTCTTCTGTGAAAAGAAGGGCGTCGTTGATTACGATTTTTTTTTTTTTTTTTTTTTTTTTTTTTTTTTGGTTGGGCGCTTTTAGAAGTTGTTGTTTGCAAATGTCGGGTTATTTGACTACTAGGTCATTTTAGAAGTTAAAACATGTCGTTTGCGCGGTCTGGCAATATTAGAAGTAACAGGAAATGGTAAAAATTTTCATTGCAATTTTTTTGTCATTAATTTACTTTGCAATTAACTGCAATAGAATTTTTTCCGTTTTTTATTACAGATGTATGACTTATTTATTATTATTACTATTATTAATGACTTTTTATTTACCTACCCAGTTAAACACTTTTTTTGTACTCTAAATCACTTGTTACTTGTTAGTGACTATATTTTTTCTTTTTATTTAAATAACCTTCTTTGTACTTAATATTTTTTTAGTACAGATACTCATTTCAATAAAATAACCCTTCTTCTAAGTTCTTCTCCTTGTTATTTTACTCTTTTTTTTTTCACCTTTTCCTCCTCCTCCTCATGCTCCTCCTCCTCCTCATGCTCCTCCTCCTCCTCTTCCTTCTCATCCACCTCCTCCTCCTTCTCCTCCTCCTCCTCCTCATGCTCCTCCTCCTCCTCATGCTCCTCCTCTTCCTACACATAAACGGTGGTGTAGTGGTCAAGGCGCTCGCCTGGTAAGCAGGAGGGCGTGGGTTCAATCCCAGCCGAGGTATGGAATTTTATTCAATATAATTTGAGAATTTGACCACAATGATAGTAGTAGCCTACTGCTGGAGTAAAGGGACTTTTCAGTCCTATTCAAGCAGTATAAATAAGCACTATTATTACTAAATTACTAAATATTCCTGAAGGATAGGGACATGTTTTTCTGTAGAAATAGACTAATAGAGTAAGTGTGATTGTCTACCGGGGTGGACCGGCAAGAACCTGTGCAGAGGTAAGTCCTGAGTTTTGAATCCCAAAGGGAAAAGTGTCAGCGTTTTCAATGGTTTGAAAAGAGATTTTCTTTGCTAGCCTAGTTCCCTTGGAGGGTAGTGCGTCTGCCTTGTAAGAGCTAGCTTTCGGGTTTGATTCCCGCCCGGGGCGGATTTTATCCTGAACAGGTAAGGTTCGTTTTCGCAACAGCTGACTTTCCCTATCCTAACCTCTCTTTGCTTTCGGAACGATAAGACCTTAGCAGTTACAGTTCGCCGAGTTCGCTCTGTTGAAGCTATTAAAAAAGAGATTTTTACTTTTTCTTTTTTATATTATTTTCTTATACCTAATACTTTTTATTATAGATTTTTTCTATTATATTGATTTGAATAATCTGTTCCTAAGGTTCCCGAGTATCTGCCCAGTCGAGTGGTAGACTTGGCCCTGCTCATCATAGGACCCATACTGGCCATTCTACTGTTAGGAGGCCTTATATCCATGGCCGTACTGTGTCTAATGGCCCGACAGAAGCGCGGCCGTCGGGGCACTTACAGTCCTTCGTCGCAGGAGTATTGCAATCCCCGTGTGGAGATGAATAACGTGCTGAAACCACCGCCTGAGGAGAGACTGATCTAAGGAGACCACAAACGGAGTTTAAACTCTGAGCCCACAAACGGAGTTTAACACCCATATTTATTAACAAAATGCGTCTAATGGCCCGACAGAAGCGCGGCCGTCGGGGCACTTACAGTCCTTCGTCGCAGGAGTATTGCAATCCCCGTGTGGAGATGAATAATGTGCTGAAACCACCGCCCGAGGAGAGACTGATCTAAGGAGACCACAAACGGAGTTTGAACTCTGAGCCCACAAAGGGAGTTTCAACGCTGGGTCCACAAAGGATCCACTGTGAGTGTTCGTACACCATGGAGCCTTGACCCTAGAGAAAACAAGCCATACTAATGAATATATTTGCTAAGCATAGTCTCAAGGCATTTGATTGGTCAATTTTGACTTGAGACTGATCTAAGAACGATCATTCTTGTTCATAAATACGGGTGTAAATGCTGGGTCCACAAAGGATCCACTGTGAGTGTTCGTACACCATGGAGCCTTGACCTTAGAGAAAACAAGCCATACTAATGAATATAACCGGCTTCAACGAAGCATTGAACATAGGGTAAGTGTACCATTTATTCGCCCACCTAAAAAACGTACCATTTATTGGCCCACCTCCCAACATTTATTTTTCTAATTTTTGTTTTTATGACTACAATTATTGAATAGCACTGGTTCGCTAGCAGTTTTTAAGCCCTTTCTTTTGATGAAATTGGATCTTGAAAAAGTTCGTCCAGTTCAGACTTATGTGGCGTATGGTACAGGTGGGCCAATAAATGGTA
>NW_007378744.1:51808-56871 GCF_000475195.1 Diaphorina citri
GAATACGTTTTAACCCGTATTAAATTATTTTTTTTTTTATTTTTTTTTTTTTTTTTTTTTTTTTTTTTTGCCAGTGCGTTATTTCTGAGTGGCAGTATATTTCCGTAGTGGGCCATAAAATACGACTAGAACATAAGTAAATGTTATGTAGAGAGCTTGTATTATTTATTTTTTTTATACATACGATTTACTATTTATAATGTTTTTGACAATAATAATTATGTATCAATAATATGTATGGGCTTAACTTTTAAGATTTTCAATAGTTAAAGGGTGAGCTGGATGTTTTATCCGACTCATTGACTTGAGTAGAGATTAAGCGAGTGAGTAACCCACGTGCTTTAGGATCTGACTCACTTACTGAGTAGTTCACTAAAAAGAGTAGTTCTTTTTTATAACTCACTCATCTCTAGTGTTGTCATATTGAGTAGTATTATTATGTAATATTAGTTTTTTATTTTATAGGACCAAAGAGTTATTGTAGAAATCGATAGGATGATAGTAGGAATCGATTTATCAATCATCGATCTCTCCCGTTCTTAAATGATAATTGGATTGGCTAGGGACTGAAGAAAAATTGGACATAAAAATATTGATGACTAATTCACTAATTAATTTTTTTTCTCATATTATTAGCCAGCCTAGTTCTAACCTTGGAGGGTAGCGCGTCTGCCTTGTAAGCGCTAGGTCGCGGGTTCGATTCCCGCCTGGGGCGGATTTTATCCTCAACGGAAAATGTTCGTTCTCGGAACGGCTGGCTTTCTTCTATCCTATCTTCCTTCTCTCTTCGATTTCGGGACGATAAGACCTTAGCCAATCCGAATTCATTGTTTTCTAAACAGAAGACTGCATGCCGAAGTGTACTTAAATGAAATTTGTGACTTGATTATTTAACTTTTTTATCTTAGATATAAATTTAAATAATAATAAATTTAAACTAAAAATAGTAATTAAATAATAATAATAATAACGTAGGTAGGTACTTTTTATTTTATAATAAAGTACTTTTTTTGGTTATCTATGCTACTTTACCATATTAATTGCCTACGCTAAATTAGATAGTCAAATCTAGTTATCTAAATGAATTTTTTTTTAGAGGTTCACCTGCATAAAAATTTTAATTCTAACATTTTTCAAAAATGTCTAAAAATGTTTCCTTTTGGAACCCCGTGAATTTTTGCACCTGATTCCGTCCTTTATCGTAACCCCATTCCTGCCCCACCCGTTAGAATAATATTAATGTTTTATTAATAAAATAAAACGAATTGTTATTTAAAAAAAAAAAAAATGATAAAATAATGTCTCATTAATAAAATAAATTCTTACTTTGAAATTTATAAATAAATAACAAAAAAAAATAATAATGTATATTAGGTTTAGCAATATTGATCAAATAATTATTTAATACATTTTATTGATCAAATTAATTAATTAATAATCTGTCCGTCTTGTTTTTGTACGGTGATGCTATATCATCCCAAGTGCCTGATCAATTTGATGTAAACTGATTTCCGTCCTCCATGTATGTATACTTATTGTGAATTTATATACCACATACCTATTAATTATTGGAATTTGGTGATCTTAAGGTGTGTCCACACGGCCGTCGATTGATGTCAATTCACATCGATTGATTCGTCGGCCGTTGACTAAGTGTGGACACACCTGTACGTCGACATTTAATCTATTTTTATAACTTGAATATCTAATAACCTAAGTCACCTAAGTGTACTTAATAAATATTTTTCTTTTCCAAAGTGTACTTAATTTTGATTTTTTCGAGTGTAGGTACCTATTTTATCGTATACAATAAATAAAATACATACGGTATTTTCCTCATGTACTTAGGCTATTATATTTTATAGATAGGGTAAGTGTACCATTTATTCGCCCACCTAAAAAACGTACCATTTATTGGCCCACCTGCCAACATTTATTTTTCTAATTTTTGTTTTTATGACTACAATTATTGAATAGCACTGGTTCGCTAGCAGTTTTTAAGCCCTTTCTTTTGATGAAATTGGATCTTGAAAAAGTTCGTCCAGTTCAGACTTATGTGGCGTATGGTACAGGTGGGCCAATAAATGGTACACTTACCCTAGTACCGACCCAACCGCCTGAAGAGAGACTGATTTAAGGAGACCTGTGGACCTGTGAGTAGGCGTCCACCACGGAGCTCCAACCCAAGAGATAATAGACAAGCCATACTAAAGTCTGTCATATCTCAAAAGAAAACTGGACTCGTGTACAGTGAACACACACACTATCAGGTAGACCTGACAGGTACGGCTGAAAAGGTTCGCCTGTCAGGTCTACCTGATACCTGATGAGCACACACACACTATCAGGTAGACCTGATAGGTACGGCTGAAAAGGTCCGCCTGTCAGGTCAACCTGATAGTAAGTGGCTGGCCTTAGAATAGGTTCTAGTGAAAGGAAATTCGAACTGCCATATTTAGGAATCGATTTTCCCGACTTATCGTATAACTGTACCATCCTCAATAGTGCAGTGGTTAACGCGTTGGACCTTGGATCTGGAGGTTGGTGGTTCGAGTCCAAGTTATGTCATGAAATTTATTTAGACGAAATAATAATTGGGTAACGATATTTGTGACAAGCTTTTTGAGTATGCTTAACACAGTTGAAAATTCCTTGTTGGGCATGGCACCTATCTCACGATGCCAATGTGGGAAAGGCCTCCAGAACTTGTCTTGTATGTCTGTACATAATCTCATGTAAATAGAAAAAAAAAAACTTTAGAATTTATTTTATTTCCTTGTTACATACTTTCCTGTTATCGGGAAAGTGTTAAAGAATCGTTCCCATGAAGAACGGCCTATGTTATGTTATGGACCTTATTGCTTATTCACATAGATCCTTCTTCCTAGGAACGATTTCCCCTTCTCCTTCTTCTTCCCCAGAATTTTTCTCAATGTCATTCACGCTGTAATATTTTCTATTTTTTGAAAAGCAATATATGTATGTATTTATGTTTTCTATTAGGTATAATAAACAAATTGTATTGAAACTTACACATAGGGCAAACGATATCTTGTTTTTATTTATAAATAGACATTTCTATCTAGTGGTGATAGTCTGGCTGGGAGACTTTAAACAGGGAGTAGACCAGCTTAGACTGTCTGGGAGACTTTAAACAGGGAGTAGATAGACCAACTTAGTCTGGCTGGGAGACTTTAAACAGGGAGTAGACCAGCTTAGTCTGTCTGGGAGACTTTAAACAGGGAGTAGATAGACCAACTTAGTCTGGCTGGGAGACTTTAAACAGGGAGTAGATAGACCAACTTAGTCTGGCTGGGAGACTTTAAACAGGGAGTAGACCAGCTTAGTCTGTCTGGGAGACTTTAAACAGGGAGTAGATAGACCAACTTAGTCTGTCTGGGAGACTTTAAACAGGGAGTAGATAGACCAACTTAGTCTGGCTGGGAGACTTTAAACAGGGAGTAGACCAGCTTAGTCTGGCTGGGGGACTTTAAACAGAGAGTAGACCAGCTTAGTCTGGCTGGGAGACTTTAAACAGGGAGTAGACCAGCTTAGTCTGGCAGGGAGACTTCCAAACAGGGAGTAGACCAGCTTAGTCTGGCTGGAAGACTTTAAACAGGGAGTAGACTAGCTTAGTCTGGCTGGGGGACTTTAAACAGGGAGTAGACCAGCTTAGTCTGTCTGGGAGACTTTAAACAGAGAGTAGACCAGCTTAGTCTGTCTGGGAGACTTTAAACAGGGAGTAGACCAGCTTAGTCTGGCTGGGAGACTTTAAACAGGGAGTAGACCAGCTTAGTCCGCCTGGGAGACTTTAAACAGGGAGTAGACCAGCTTAGTCCGCCTGGGAGACTTTAAACAGGGAGGATGTTTCAGGATGGAATTTCCTTCTTCTTTTTTTCCTCCCTCTCTCTCTCTTCCTCTTTCCCTCCCTGACTATTCTTCCTATTTATCTCTCTTTTCTCCCTCACCTCTCTCTCCTCTTTCTCTCTTTATTTTACCTCTCTTCTTATCGTCTTTCTCCCTCTATTCTCTGTCTCTCCCTCCCTCCCTCCTATTCGTCTCTCTTTCTTGTTCCCTCCTTCTCTCTCTCCTCTCTCTCTCTCTCTTTCGTTTTTCTCCCTTCCCCTCCGTCCTTTCTTGCGTCAGTCTTCCCCTTCCTTTTCTCTCTCTCCCTCCCTCCTCTCGCCTCTCTCCCTCTCTCTCTCCTCTCTCTCTCTCTCTCTCTCTCTCCTCTCTCTCTCCTCTCTCTCTTCTCTCTCCCTCTCCTCTCCCTCTCCTCTCTCCCTCTCTCTCTCTCCTTCTCCTCTCTCCCTCTCTCCCTCTCCCTCTCCTCTCTCTCTCTCTCTCTCTCTCTCTCTCTCCCCCTCCCTCTCTCCCCCTCCTCTCCTCTCTCTCTCTCTCTCTCTCGTGCAATTATGATAATTCTACATTTCCAGCTGAAAATTTAATATTACACCGTTTCCTTATGTAAAATTCACTCCAGACTTTCCAACATGGAACAGAACGTCATAAGTGAGAACTACTAAATATGAAGCTGCTGAAGCTTCTTCATATTCAATAGCCGTTGGAGCTGGCTCCATGAAGATGTCAGTGGCGGTAACTCCGAAATCCGAACCTCGGCAATGTACGAAGGAAGTTGTACCAGTGCAGTGGTTGCAGATGGTGCTTCGATATTCCGAAGATAGTTGAAGCTATTTCAAGGGAAATTGTGGTTGAAGTTCCTTCAAAGTTGTACCAGTATCTGCTGAAGATTCTTCGAATCCAGGAAGAGCTGGCACCACTGGAATGAGGCTGTCCGAAAAGTGGAATCTAAACTCTCCAACATGGATGGTTGAATGAACCATTACTTCGAACGAACTAATAAAGATTTGAGCTGGTAATGGCACGACCGATGAAGGACTGGTCTTTCAAATTAGTCTTCTTGAGGGAGGCTCTGGAACATGGCTCTCCATGGAACGGAATGACGGAATCTTATCTCGTGGCCGATGTGGTGTCGAAGCTACTTCGAATAGCCTCATACCAGTTGAGAAGCTCATACATAGCTCGTGTACTAGTGTCTGATG
>NW_007378744.1:56905-58612 GCF_000475195.1 Diaphorina citri
GACCTTAGCCAATCCGAATTCATTGTTTTCTAAACAGAAGACTGTATACCGAAGTGTACTTAAATGAAATTTGTGACTTGATTATTTAACTTTTTTATCTTAGATATAAATTTAAATAATAATAAATTTAAACTAAAAATAGTAATTAAATAATAATAATAATAACGTAGGTAGGTACTTTTTATTTTATAATAAAGTACTTTTTTTGGTTATCTATGCTACTTTACCATATTAATTGCCTACGCTAAATTAGATAGTCAAATCTAGTTATCTAAATGAATTTTTTTTTAGAGGTTCACCTGCATAAAAATTTTAATTCTAACATTTTTCAAAAATGTCTAAAAATGTTTCCTTTTGGAACCCCGTGAATTTTTGCACCTGATTCCGTCCTTTATCGTAACCCCTTCCCTGCCCCACCCGTTAGAATAATATTAATATCTTATTAATAAAATAAAACGAATTGTTATTAAAAAAAAAAAAGATAAAATAATGTCTCATTAATAAAATAAATTCTTACTTTGAAATTTATAAATAAATAACAAAATAAAAATAATAATGATGTATATTAGGTTTAGCAATATTGATCAAATAATTATTTAATATATTTTATTGATCAAATTAATTAATTACTAATCTGTCCGTCTTGTTTTTGTATGGTGATGCTATATCATCCCAAGTGCCTGATCAATTTGATGTAAACTGATTTCCGTCCCCTATGTATGTATACTTATTGTGAATTTATATACCACATACCTATTATTTATTGGAATTTGGTGATCCTAAGGTGTGTCCACATGGCCGTCGATCGATGTCGCTTCAAATCGATTGATTCGAGGGCCGATGTCTATGTGTGGACACACCTGTACGTCGCCATTTAATCTATTTTTACTTTCCTTATCCTATAGGAAGGAAAGTAATGTAATCGGGTCAAATTTTCGATGGTCAGTTTTTAATGATTTAGGAATTGATTTTCCCGACTTATCGTATAACTGTACCCACCTCAATAGTGCAGTGGTTAACGCGTTGGACCTTGGATCTGGAGGTTGGTGGTTCGAGTCCAAGTTATGTCATAAAATTTATTTAGACGAAATAATTATTTGGGTAACGATATTATTTGTGACGAGCATTTTGAGTATGCTTGACACAATTGAAAATTCCTTGTTGGGCATGGCACCTATCTCACGATGCCAATGTGGGAAAGGCCTCCAGAACTTGTCTTGTATGTCTGTACATAATCTCATGTAAATAGAAAAAAAAACTTTAGAATTTATTTTATTTCCTTGTTAAATACTTTCCTGTTATCGGGAAAGTGTTAAAGAATCGTTCCCAGGAAGAACGGCCTATGTTATGTTATTGACCTTATTCACATAGATCCTTCTTCCTAGGAACGATTGAAATATTGTATACTACCACTCGAAAATTTTGCACGTGATTTTTTTTTTTTTTAAATTATTATTATTTTATATATATAGAGGATGTGATGTGGTTGTAAATGGGAATGACTACAGGGGGTTCCAGCATAAAAATTACCGGAGTGGGATGCGCCCTTTTAGTGGACGGTGAGTCGTTTACTTTCGTCGGACCCGCTTTTTTTGTTTTTTTTCTTTTTTTTGTTGTGTTTATTTTTTTGATTTTTTTTTTTTTATTATTATATTTATTATTATTATCTATTAATGTGATTATTATTATTAGGGGTTATAGTATGCT
>NW_007378744.1:59012-89881 GCF_000475195.1 Diaphorina citri
TGAAAGATAATGGGAAGAATAAAAAATAATAATAAAATTTGTAATAAGATGAGAAGAACTATCATAGATACAAACTATCCATGAACACAAATATGTGGCTGAGCTCAAAGCGGATCAAATCCGGAAGAAGACCCGTTGACTGTACTAAACAAATAACAACAACGACTATAATTAACAAATAATAATAATATATAAAAAAAAATAACATAAACACAGAAGTATACTTGAGTGATCATTAGTCATAGATGAGAAAAAAAAAATCACGACAATCAAAACTCAAAATGTAAACAAATGGAAATGAAACTCCTCGGTTTAGGTCTTAACCGAGGAACAAACGCGTGGTTCAAAATCAACAACGACACTAGCGCTAAAATTGCGGAATTTCGAAGAAGTATATTGTTAGAAACGCACTTTTTGCAAACTCCGCGGTTAGTGAGCTCAAACTCTCGAGTTTCGTCTTGTCAGAAACCGGGCCTGAGTCAGTGGGTGAGTGGGAGAGTGAGGGAACATGTGAGTGAGAGAGTCAGTGGGAGGGTGAGTGTGTGAGACAAACAGAGTGAGTGAGTAAGCGAGTTCTACAATTCACTGAACTTCTTTCTCATTGTTTTCAGTTTTCAATTCTATTTCTTTTCGTATTATTTATGTTCATATTCTCTTCTAATAATCTTATCTTATCTTATCTTATCTGTTCTATGCGTATTCTATTCTATTTTTTTTCATATTCTATTCTATTTTATTCATATTCTATTCTATTCATATTTTATTCTATTCATATTCTATTTTATTCTATTCATATTCTATTCTATTTTATTCCTATTCTATTCTATATTCTCTTCTATTCTATTCTATTCTATTCTATTCCTATTCTATTCTATTCCTATTCTATTCTATTTGTTTTTCAGCTGTGCGGACCCGCTCACCTCGTACGCGTGCAAATGTCCGGCGGGATATTCGAGTGAGACTTGGAGGCTTATGTGGCGTATGGTACAGGTGGGCCAATAAATGGTACACTTACCCTAGTACCGACCCAACCGCTTGAAGAGAGACTGATTTAAGGAGACCTGTGGACTTGTGAGTAGGCGTCCACAACGGAGCTCCAACCCAAGAGATAATAAACAAGCCATACAGGGATTTTATCCTCATTTATTTGATAATTTGACCACGTAATAATGGAGCTCTAAGGGTTAGGTGGTAGAGAACGCCTAAGGCGTTCACCTCGCCTAGTGGTTGCCTTCCACTCAAGAGTCTATTATTATTATTATAAAGTCTGTCATATCTCAAAAGAAAAAGAAAACTGGACTCGTGTACAGTGAACACACACACTATCAGGTAGACCTGACAGGTACGGCTGAAAAGGTCCGCCTGTCAGGTCTACCTGATGAGCACACACACTATCAGGTAAACCTCACAGGTACGGCTGAAAAGGTCCGCCTGTCAGGTCAACCTGATAGTAAGTGGCTGGCCTTAGAATAGGTTCTAGTGAAAGGAAATTCGAACCCACCACCTCCTCCTTCTGCTCCTCCTCCTTCTCCTCCTCCTTCTCCTTCTCCTCCTTCTGCTCCTCCTCCTTCTCCTCCTCCTCCTCCTCCTTCTTCTTCTCCTCCTTCTCCTCCTCCTTCTCCTCCTCCTTCTCCTTCTCCTTCTGCTCCTCCTCCTCCTCCTTCTCCTTCTTCTCCTCCACCACCTCCTCCTTCTGCTCCTCCTCCTCCTTCTCCTCCTCCACCACCTCCTCCTTCTGCTCCTCCTCCTTCTCCTCCACCACCTCCTCCTTCCCCTTCTCCTCCTTCTCCTCCACCACCTCCTCCTTCTGCTCCTCCTCCTTCTCCTCCACCACCTCCTCCTTCTGCTCCTCCTTCTTCTCCTCCACCACCTCCTCCTTCTGCTCCTCCTCCTTCTCCTCCACCACCTCCTCCTTCTGCTCCTCCTCCTTCTCCTCCACCACCTCCTCCTTCCCCTTCTCCTTCTTCTTCCCCAGAATTTTTCTCAATGTCATTCACGCTGTAATATTTTCTATTTTTTGAAAAGCAATATATGTATTTATGTTTTCTATTAGGTATAATAAACAAATTGTATTTAAACTTACATCACATAGGGCAAACAATATCTTGTTTTTATTTATA
Organism: Diaphorina citri; assembly: GCF_000475195.1. Taxonomy (NCBI): domain Eukaryota; kingdom Metazoa; phylum Arthropoda; class Insecta; order Hemiptera; family Psyllidae; genus Diaphorina; species Diaphorina citri. Next base: position 61,133 of record NW_007378744.1, read on the forward strand.
AATACACATTTCTATCTAGTGGTGATAGTCTGGCTGACGGGGAGATAGACCAACTTAGTCTGGCTGGGAGACGTTAAACAGGGAGTAGACCAGCTTAGTCTGTCTGGGAGACTTTAAACAGGGAGTAGATAGACCAACTTAGTCTGGCTGGGAGACTTTAAACAGGGAGTAGACCAGCTTAGTCTATCTGGGAGACTTTAAACAGGGAGTAGACCAGCTTAGTCTGGCTGGGAGACTTTAAACAGGGAGTAGACCAGCTTAGTCTGACTGGGGGACTTTAAACAGGGAGTAGACCAGCTTAGTCCGCCTGGGAGACTTTAAACAGGGAGGATGTTTCAGGATGGAATCTCCTTCTTCTTTTTTTTCCTCCCTCTCTCTCTCTCTCCCAACTTAGTCTGTCTGGGAGACTTTAAACAGGGAGTAGAGCAGCTTAGTCTGACTGGGGGACTTTAAACAGGGAGTAGACCAGCTTAGTCCGCCTGGGAGACTTTAAACAGGGAGGATGTTTCAGGATGGAATTTCCTTCTTCTTTTTTTTCCTCCCTCTCTCTCTCCCAACTTAGTCTGTCTGGGAGACTTTAAACAGGGAGTAGACCAGCTTAGTCTGACTGGGGGACTTTAAACAGGGAGTAGAGCAGCTTAGTCTGACTGGGGGACTTTAAACAGGGAGTAGACCAGCTTAGTCCGCCTGGGAGACTTTAAACAGGGAGGATGTTTCAGGATGGAATTTCCTTCTTCTTTTTTTTCCTCCCTCTCTCTCTCCCAACTTAGTCTGTCTGGGAGACTTTAAACAGGGAGTAGACCAGCTTAGTCCGCCTGGGAGACTTTAAACAGGGAGGATGTTTCAGGATGGAATTTCCTTCTTCTTTTTTTTCCTCTCTCTCTCTCTCTCTCTCTCTCTTCCTCTTTCCCTCCCTGACTATTCTTCCTATTTATCTCTCTTTTCTCCCTCACCTCTCTCTCCTCTTTCTCTCTTTATTTTACCTCTCTTCTTATCGTCTTTCTCCCTCTATTCTCTGTCTCTGTACATTATATTGAATAACATACCCTAACAATGAACAAACAAAACCACTGCTGGAAAATATGTAATTGAGAAAAAGTGATGTAGGTATCGTGTCGTGCTTCCTGATGGTGAAAATATCACTGTTTATGTTTATAGCAACCCTATCTTTCTAGTGATGAGTTTTCACACTTGTACACTACATAATACGACCTGAAGTTGAATGAGACTTGAGGCGGCCACAGACGTTCGATTATGTTGATTATGGCCACACACGTTCTCATGCGGTATATTGTATATCCAGTCGTTATTAAGGAGCGCGGTAGCGCTCTGCCCCGCCCAGTCAAGAAAGTTTGACCGCGCTACTAGAGATATTATACGCGACAGGGAAAGTAGCCGTTTTCAGGTAGTTGTAGACAGACAGCCACAAAAATGATGGAAGAAAACGGATTGCGTGTGTGTGTGTTGGGGCATGAAAGTAGACCAAGTTGAAATTATACTTAGCTTATCCGCTAACCGTTCAATCAACTGTAAAACTCACTCGGAAAAAATATTTGATAGTTTTGAAGATTTCAAATTCCAATGAGAAATAGCCAGAAGCACAGCCTATGATGTTCAAATCATTCAGGTCGCATTGTAATTAGGTAAATCGAACTAAATTTTATCTTATTTAATAAATTATTAGAATAGTATGTAATAAAATACTAATTTTTTTCCGAATCAAAATTGAAAAGCAAGATGTGTTCCATACCATCAAGTGTGGATATTATGTTTGGTTCTTTGACATCAAGCCAAGATCAGTTCACGTCAATATCATCCGGTCTAGATCAGTTCAATTCAACTTCATCTACTCAAGATCAATCTGGATCAATATTATCAAATGCAGATCAATCCAAATCGGCAACAGAAAATCAAGATGATGCCAAATCGGAAAGATCGGCTGTGGAGAGTGTTGCATCAAGTAGATCGGATCCAGATGATCTTACCCCAATGGAAATGTACATCACGTACTCATTGGACTGCATTAAATCAACAGATGTAATAGGTGACAAGGGCCGTAGTGAAGAAGGTGCCGAATCTGCATATAAGTCGAGCGAATCATCAGATCAAACAGTGTATGAAGATGTCGATGAAATGGATGAGATATCCCTAGAATCATATTCAGGCGAAGAAGATATCAGCGAAACTGACTCAAGAGGAGAAGACTCAAGTGACGAAGATTTGGTCGAAGGGGATTCAACCGAAAAAGATATGAAAGCAGATTCCGTCGAACCAGATGTAACGGGAAAGGATGTAAGCCAAGAAGATTCAGCTGAAAAAGATTCAAGCAAAGGAGATTTAGCCGAAAAAGAATCCAGCGAAGACGATTATGAAAGAGAGCCGATAGAAAGTCGAGCGAATCATCAGATCAAACAGTGTCTGAAGATGTCGATGAAATGGATGAGACATCTCTAGAATCATCTTCAGGCGAAGAAGATATCAGCGAAACAGACTCAAGAGGAGCAGACTCAAGTGACGAAGATTTGGTCGAAGGGGATTCGACCGAAAAAGACATGAAAGCAGATTCCGTCGAACCAGATGTAACGGGAAACGATGTAAGCAAAGAAGATTCAGCTGAAAAAGATTCAAGCAAAGGAGATTTAGCCGAAAAAGATTCCAGCGAAGACGATTATGAAAGAGAGCCGATAGAAGATGTAAATATATATGAAGTAGAGTCATCCGAGTATACTGTATACTCATATTTATTCGAGAATTCAACTGACGACGATTCTGATGAAGAAGATTCGAGTGAAGAAACAACAGAGAAGTACTATGAAGTAGACTCAAGTAAAGACCAAGGAGTAGAGGCCTTCTATGATCCACAGCAGCCTCAACAACGGTTCTTTGTAGATCCCTGGCCTTATACTATGGAGGAATTCTCAGAAGCACAGCTTCAACTGACGACGATTCTGATGAAGAAGATTCGAGTGAAGAAACAACCGAGAAGTACTATGAAGTAGACTCAAGTAAAGACCAAGGAGCAGAGGCCTTCTATGATCCACAGCAGCCTCAACAACGGTTCTTTGTAGATCCCTGGCCTTATACTATGGAGGAATTCTCAGAAGCACAGTTCGATATACTTGATAATTCTTGGTACATCTTACCAATGCCACCGAGAAAAGTCATTCATCTCTCAATAGGGAAATTCACATCTCTCGCCCTTCAAGAAACCAAGGAGTAGAGGCCTTCTATGATCCACAGCAGCCTCAACAACGGCTCTTTGTAGATCCCTGGCCTTATACTATGGAGGAATTCTCAGAAGCACAGTTCGATATACTCGATAATTCTTGGTACATCTTACCAATGCCACCGAGAAAAGTCATTCATCTCTCAATAGGGAAATTCACATCTCTCGCCCTTCAAGAAAGCATACTTTTCACTATTCTTGTACATATTTTTACATACATTATACATATTAGACTAACAATGTAACACATTATATAAGCCTTAATATGTTTATTTTATTATTATTATTATTATTATTATTTTCAAGCATAAATATTGACTCACATATGAGTTCACTATAAGAAGTGTCATGTTATGTACAAATTTATTTTTTTATAATAACATTTTAAACACACTCAAACGTGACATGAGTTTTCTCAACGTTTTAGACACTACCTGTACAATATATCATGTACATAGGCTCATAGACTAACATTTTACATCTAGGTTTCATGTAGATGTCAAAACCTCCTCTCGCCTCTCTCCCTCTCTCTCTCTCCTCTCTCTCTCCTCTCTCTCTTCTCTCTCCCTCTCCTCTCTCCCTCTCCCCTCTCCCTCTCCTCTCTCCCTCTCCTCTCTCCCCTCTCCCTCTCCTCTCTCCCTCTCCTCTCTCTCTCTCTTTCGTTTTTCTCCCTTCCCCTCCGTCCTTTCTTGCGTCAGTCTTCCCCTTCCTTTTCTCTCTCTCTCCCTCACACAATATCACGATTCACGAGGTCATGGTACAAGTCAGTGCCATGAGGATAGGTTAGTAGGTATGTGTGTATCTATGACATCACGCAACTCAAAATAGAAGAAGAAGGAGAAGAAAAAAATGAAGAAGAAGAAACAAAAGCGAAGAAGTTGAAGAAGGAAAAGAAGGAGGAGGAGGAGAAGAAGAAGGAGGAGGAGAAGAAGGAGAAGAAGAAGAAGGAGGAGAAGAAGAAGGAGGAGGAGAAGAAGGAGGAGGAGAAGAAGAAGAAGGAGGAGGAGGAGAAGAAGAAGAAGAATATAGGTGAATAGAAGAGGAAGAGTTAAAGGGTGAGAAAGAGAAATAGTGAACGAAAGAGAAAAAAGGAGAGAGAGAGAAAAAGGAGAAGGAAGAAAGGGAGGAGAGAGAGAGAGGACGTTATACAAAATGTTATTTATTTAAGATTTGTATAAATAATGTAACATGTATAACAAATAATATTATGACCTAGAAATGTAAAAAAAAAAGATCTCGTCCTTGTTTTCTTTTCCTCCTCCTCTTCTCCTCCTTCTCCTTCTCCTCCTCCTTCTCCTCCTCCTTCTTCTTCTTCTCCTCCTCCTCCTCCTCCTCCTCCTCCTTCTTCTCCTCCTCCTCCTTCTCCTCTTCCTTCTCCTCCTCCTCCTTCTCCTCCTCTTCCTTCTCCTCCTCTTCCTTCTCCTCCTCCTCCTTCTTCTTTTTCTCCTCCTCCTTCTTCTTCTCCCTCTCCTTCTTCTTCTTCTCTCCTTTTTCTTCTCTTTTCCTCCTCCTCCTTCTCCTCCTCCTCTTTTTCCTCAATCTATTTCTCATCCAGCCATCTCCGTTTCTTTCTCCTCCCCTCCTTGTTCTCTGTTCATTCATTTTCCAGTTACCCTCAATTTCTCAGTGTTTTGCAATCCCAAAATCTAGATTACGAGATTTTCGGACTCCAATATTTCATAAACTAACAAGTAGTGATTTACTGTGTCCTATTTATTTTATTGCATAAACATTTTGAAGAGAGTCAACAGGAGAAAAACGGTGGAATCAGAACTCTTAAGAAACCTCATAATATTTTTCGGGAATGTTGTTAGTGACGAGGATATAGCAAAGTTTCTCTTGCTCAATTCTATCCCAGACCTATTCATGCCTCATATCACTCATGCTGATGAAACTATTCATAGTACTGCGTTGATGATCTTCAAGGAATTCACACAAGTCAATGAATTCGTGCTACTCTATCCTCCTGCCAAAAAATTAGCCTTGTTCTGCCAATTGAACGAACTACGTAAAGCAAAAAGGAGAGACAAAGACATCCAAGCTCTAATAAAAACAATTGCTCAGACAATGTTACAACTGCGACCTTTAATCGCATACAAGAAACAAAAGCCATGTTGAACGAGCTACGTAAAGCAAAAAGGAGAAACAAAGACATCCAAGCTCTAATAAAAACAATTGCTCAGACAATGTTACAACTGCGACCTTTAATCGCATACAAGAAACAAAAGCCATGGGCAACCAAGGGAGTGATAATGAAGATCTTCAAGATCAATCGCTGGGTGCGGTAGAAACAATGTTGATTTCTATATCCACATTGTCAATTGTTTTATTTTCTCAATATAACACGTACCTACCCATAAAAAATATACATCCTCATATTGCATGGTGTTGGATTTGTTTTTTATTTTATCATTATGAATGATTCCACTTATTTATTTTGTACATTACCTACCTATCTTCAATGGGTTTCGTGCTGCACAAAGTGCTTTATTTTCTTTAAATTTGATGGGCGTAAAATTAGAAACACGTAGATCGCTAGTTTTAGCATTATCTATTAGTCCCATTACTAACTTCTTGCATTTCCTCTAGCGTATATACTTGTTTCCTCTAGTGCCCTGTTGAGGAAATTCAATTCAGGCTTTTCGTGTTTGTCAAGCAATCATTCACCTCTGTAGGCATTTATGTTTATTAGCTGTTCACCCAGCTTGTTTAGAATAGAATAAGCCTTGTTTATACCATTAGGATTATACTATCGAACTATCAAAGGTAGGAGACTTAGGTAGGTACCAATTAGTATTTTTTTTTCTTTTTACTTATAAAAAAATGGTTTGAGCAACCCAATCGGCTAAAAAGATTCAAACCAAACCAGTCACATTTTGCTGAATCCAAACTCATGCATAATAACTGGTACTACGGGCGTTAACGAGGATAAAATTCCATTGCTAGGATCGAACTCACGCCCTCCTGATTACCAAACGAGCTTACTACTGCGCTATCCAGGTAGGTATGTAGTTAGGTACTAATATGAAGATTAGGGTGGTGGAAATGTCACTAGTAAATTGTTTTCCCTCAGGCTGATAGAGTTACTAAGTAGTTTTAACCCCTTATTGGCCAGCCTCGTTAGCTTGGTTGGTATAGTGCGTCTACCTTGTAAGTGCTAGGTTGCAGGTTCGATTGCCCCCCTTGGCGGATTTTATTCTGAACAGGTAAGACTCGTTTTCGGAATGGCTGGCTTTCTCCTATCCTGTCTTCCTTCTCTTTTCGCTTAAGGAATGATAAGATCTTAACAATATTACAGTTCCCTCTATGTAGGTACATATTAAAACTCTTTTTAGCTACACCCCCTTCAGTCCCCTTCAGGGAGGAGTTATTTTTTCTTCTTCTTTAGTCCCACATGCGTTATTTACTGTACTCTTTTTTATTCATTCTATTCTGTTCTGTTGTAGCCATTCTTCAACTTTCAAGTTAGTAGGTAAGTATTTCTTTAAGTCCTTAAGATGTTAAAATGGTTAGAACTTTCAAGGGTATACACAGCACTTGGTAAAACAAATTAAAATCAATAGGAGAAAATGAAAAACATCACTTTTTTGTTTTACAATATTATTTTATTCACTACCAAAAATAAAATAATATTGTAAAACAAAAAAAGCAATCTGTTTTTCATTTTCCCCTATTGATGTCCTTCAGATGTCTTTTTTTATCCTTCAGATTTGTGTTGGGTTAAACAGTAGGGTACCTAACACTCGCGTGTCAAATTTCTGACACAGAAAATGTTCTTTTCCAAAAAATAAAATGTACAAGAACAACATTACATTTTATTGTGCCTGCCTCTTCGGGTACCAGAGGATTAAACAAAATCTCAAACAGATAATGTTCGTTCTCGGAACGGCTGGCTTTCTCCTCTCCTATCTTTCTCCTCTCTTTTGGGACGATAAGACCTCCGCAGTTTATAGTTCTGTTCTATCAAAACTATCTAAAAAAAGAGGTTTGATAGAGGAAACTGTAACTGCTAAGGTCTTGTCGTCCCGAAATCGAAGAGAGAAAGAAGACAGGATAGGAGAAAGTCAGCCGTTCCGAGAACGGACGTTATCCCATCAGGGGGTTAAGATTAAGAAATCCAGCCTTTCCACGAACGAACATTATCCGTACAGGCGGTCTCTTCTTGATCCCTTGTGTGCCGCGTCCATTTTTGTTTAAGACTATTGCACTGAGAAAAAACTGTCAGCTAGCTAGGCTGGTTAGGGTTAGCTGTTCTCCTCCCTATTTATAGTCTCACAGATAGAAACTGAACAGTCCCCATCACCTGTGTTACATTATGATATCCAAGTCTGACAGTTTTAAGACAGTTTTCTTCACCTTAGTTTTTTAGTGCTGAAAAAAAAATTCCGAATTTCACTCCTCAAAAAACGAACGAAAAGATTTTCTGATTTCAGTAGCTCTAAACGATCTTTGGATTTTTGCAGAATCGGTTCGGTTTTCGGTTCTTTTTTTTTTTTTTTTTTTTTTTTTTGGTACGTACATCCTATTTGAACAACTTTTTTCTGACCAACTTTTCATCGACTTTTTTTTTAAGTTGAACTCATAAAATAAAAGTTATGGTTAGAGGATGGTGCGCAAACAATCAATTAAGAAATTCCCTAATTGGCCTAATATTCTTAGGGGAAAATATCCTTCAAGCAATCAGACAAGAAGGTAAGAATACCACTTAGTTTCTCTGCTTTCCACTTTATTTAAATTCCCTAATTGGACTAATATTCTTAGGGGAAAATATCCTTCAAGCAATCAGACAAGAAGGTAAGAATACCACTTAGTTTCTCTGCTTTCCACTTTATTTAACTGTGCACGTTTTTTTTATTATGGTAGCGAAAAAGTGTCCCATTTTTAAGCCCGCTCCCAACATCTGTAACAGTTGTCTACACATAAAATTACCAACATGATTACAAGTTGGACGGTTACAAACTTACAAATATCAGAAGCAAACATTTTAAAACAACAGAATATCTGTACGTATAGCGTATAGACTTTAGTTTAATAAATTTTAAACCCTTTTTTCTATTAGGCGCTTTAACAATATTTAAACCTTTGAACCCTATAAAATAGAAGTTAAAACGTCCATGACATTTTTTGTAAATATTCTAAATTGAAAGCTCAAGTTTTGTAAATAGTATAAACTTCAAGTTTTGTACATACCTAATCGCCAGAAAAATGACCAGCGCTGTACCGATCTATTTCAAACCAAAGGATGGGGTAAGTGAGTATGCAATAGGTATGAAAATATTAAACGATACGGTACTTGTGCAGAAGTCACGTCCTTGGAATATTGCTACCAAAGGAACTGGCACAAACGAGCAGTGACCAGTGTTGTAGTTATAGGTTATAAGTTAAACACAAGAAGGAGTTTTCACAATTAGAGCAGTGATTAGTGTTATTATAGGGCTAGGTTAAATACAAAAAGGAGCTTTTCTTTTCCACGGACGTGACTTCTGCATAATTACCCATGATACCGAGGCGTTTAACGTCAGTGTGTAACTGGTAACGTTTTCACGTCCGATCTTACCAGAGAGAAACAATCAATAATTTATTGATGAGCTGCCCAGCATCTGGGTTGCCATATGACACAGCATACTAGAGTCTGGGTTGCACAGAGTTATCAGTTAATGCAGAGTTTAATAATAATAATAGTGCTTATTTATACTGCTCGCAGAGGACTGAAAAGTCCCTTTACTCCAGCAGTAGGCTACTACTATTATTGTGATCAAATTCTCAAATATTGTATTGAGGATAAAATTCCATACCTCGGTTGGGATTGAACCCACGCCCTCCTGTTTACTAGGCGAGCGCCTTGACCACTACACCACCGAGGCAGGTATATTAACCTCACCCGGCCTGAGCGGGGCCGGGAAAAGAAAGCACGCGATTGCCCAGATGGTCACCCATCCAGTTACTGACCACGCGCAACGTTGCTTAACTTGAGTGATTTATTGGGAATAGATGCATTCAACGTTCTATTGCCGCTGGCTTAAGAAGAAATTATCTAATGGTGATTATGACATCTCCACTAAGGGCAACTATATCCATAAAGTGTTGCACATTGCATACCTAAAAAGAAACCAGGCGTTCATACAAAATTTCTCTCTATAGATCTCTGTCCTGTACTTGTTTCTGTCCCGCTTAAGATCTGAGTAAGAGGAACTTAGACCAACCTTTAGGGGTAGGTCTTTGAGTCTTACAATCTGTGCCCTAAATCACCAAAGTATGGAAAAGTATCTTACAAGTGTAATAGCCAATGGAAAAGCAGAATTTTGAATTTGGACGAATCATATCGAAATATGGAATTGTAAATACTTTTCCATACTTTGGTGATTAAGGGCACTGAACTTGTAAATTGATATGTAATTATGTAAATAAAATTGTAAAAATCCATATTTTTTCGACCAAGCAAGCTCTTCTGCTGGCTTTCTATTATCCTGTCTTCTTCCTCTCTTTGCTTCTGGGCCGATAAGACCTTGGCAGTTAAAGTTCCCTCTATCGAACCTCTTAAAAAAAAAGGTTGTAGACTACTTTTAGACTGAAAAAGAGTCTGAGCGAGGTATTTTTTACTGGGAGTTTCAAAAAAGTGAAGACACATAAAAAGCAAAGTCTCAAGTCCCCTCCCACCCTTTTTCCAGATGCCGACCAAAACCAGCCTCAGTGAAACAGTGGTTAGCACGGTGTACTTTGAATCTTTAGGTTCGTGGTTCGAGTCCAAGGTCATAAAATTTAGCGTAGTTAAAAGCTTAACACAATTAAACTTCATTTTTTTAAATTTATTTATTATTATTATTTATTTTTTCTTAGATGCCGACCAAAATGAACACATACAGGATGTCCTCACTCAATCCGTTCCAACCAGACCGAGTAGAGAAGATCGTGAAGGAAGTGGTTCACTCACATTTGAATGAGACCACACAGTATGATCCGGAGACAGCAAAGGAGATTAGTCTGACTATGACCGCTGAGCTGAGGGATCGGGTGAAACAGCTTGAATTTGAGAGGTGAGTGAAACAGATGGACAGACCCTCGAACATCAAAATCTCAAATACCTATCCCAAGGATGCAACAGGAAGCTTTTGGTTCAGATCGATGCAGCGATTTGCGATTGTTTTGACCATTTTTAGTCCGTCCTTCCTTTATTATTACAATAGTAATAAAAAGGTATAAGGGACGGACTATTGTATTCGCTTCGGTGTCTGTCACTCTGTCGGTCGGTCGGTCGGTCTGTCTGTCTGTCTGTCTGTCCCCATAGATTATCCAAACCTGGTCGACCTATATATCAAATTAAAGGTCTTTTTACCAGGAACACGAAAATGGTGGTGCAAATTTTTTCCAGAAAACCATAAAGCCAAAAATCCAAAAAAAAACCTCTTTTTTTTTTTTTTTTTTAATTAATCCGGCCCGAAGGATCAGCAATTTTGTGCTTCCGTGCTTTTTTGAGTCCAATATCTGTATATCTACCTATTTGTAAATACCTCTTGGTATTTTTCAGGAATCCTTTTTTATTTATTTATTTACGATTTCTTCAGGATTTACGGGAAAGATACTTTTTATCCGGCCGGAAGGTCCATATTTTTGTGCATCCTTAGTTTTTTTCCGTCCATTTTTTAGTAGTAGTCATACAGTCGTCCAGTAGGAAAATAGACAGAAAGATGTCCTACTTTTCAAGAAAGCGGCGGTCTCAGGTACGTACACCCTATTTGAACAACTTTTTTCTGACCAACTTTTCATCGATTTTTTTTTTTTAAGTTGAACTCATAAAATAAAAGTTATGGTTAGAGGATGGTGCGCAAACAATCAATTAAGAAATTCCCCAGCCAGCCTAGTTAGCTTAGTTGGTAGTGCGTCTGCCTTGTAAGCGCTAGGCCGCGGGTTCGATTCCCGCCCGGGGCGGATTCTTCAAGAAATTAACGCATTCAGATCAGATGCTTGTTTCGACGGTAAAAACATAACAACGATAATGGAATACATTATTCACTTTTGCAAATTGTTGCGTCGTTATGATTTCCATAATGAAAAAAATTTGAAAGAGTTTCATTCTGCTCAAGGATGTCTCTTGTTGCTCAGTTTCTTGCAGTATGAACATCTTCAAGTAGAAATTGCATGTTTAGAACAATTGGAAAGATACACGAAAACAAAGAAATATGCCAGTTACCTGTATGAGGTCTTTCCAAAAATAATGCAACATTTGAGAGTGAAATATGTTAAATTGGACGGGAATGATGACGAATTACAACGGGCCATCTTAGCAGTGAAATTAATTAAGAACATTTCTAGAGGAGAGAAAGCGAAGAAAGCATTTGAAAATGAAAAACATCTGGTTCATATTTTTCTTTCCTTTCATAAATGTTGTAAGTTGTTGAACAAACCAAGTCGAATGGGAGAGGTAGCCTTTTATTATGCAGGCGTTATTATTGAAATATTGAGTAACATGAGTGAAAAAGATATTTGTAAATCTAAAATTACCCGACAAGGCGTACCGAGTAAGTTAAAACCATTCTTTCAAGATCCTAGATTTCAAAATGACGTTATGTTTCTATGTAAAAATTTGTCAACTATTGAGAGTAATCGAGTTCTGTTCTTGGAAGAAAATTTCCTAATGTACGTAGCAGATATGCTAAAACACAACATTCTGCCGAAACAATTCCTTCCTTGTACCGAACTTGTTGGAAATTTATTGAAAAGTCCAAGATTTGTTGATTTTGTTAAATCTGATGACATGGTACAAATTTTAACTTCTATTGTATGGCAAGATAGTCAGCTGAAGATGTACAAGTCTAGTGAAAAATTAACTACTCAATTCCTAGAAATATACAAATTTTAACTTCTATTGTATGGCAAGATAGTCAGCTGAAGATGTACAAGTCTAGTGAAAAATTAACTACTCAATTCCTAGAAATGTTACAAAGCTTTATTCACAAATACAAAGAAGATTCTTGTGTGGAATTTCTAACTCCTGTCTTCCTTCTCTCTTCGATTTCGGGACGATAAGACCATAGCAGTTACAGATCCCTCTGTCTTTCAGGATAGAGGTTTGATAGAGGGAACTGTAACTGTTAAGGTCTTATCGTCCCGAAATCGAGGAGAGAAGAAAGACAGGATAGGAGCAGCCTTTCCACGAACGAACATTATCCGTTCAGGATAAAATTCACTCCGGGCGAGAATCGAACCCGTTATTATGTTCAGGCGGTGTCGTCTTGATCCCTTGTGTGCCGCGTCCATTTTTGTTTAAGACTATTGCACTGAGAAAAAACTGTCAGCTAGCTAGGCTGGTTAGGGTTAGATACACACAATTACACTCACATTCATACCTAATAAACCTTATAAAATAAAAGAGGAAAAGCTGAGGTTAATAAAAGGTTGAGAATAGCTAGATTTGTATAAATTCTTCTAGAACTTTACCTAGTACTGAGCTTGAATTAGCATTAGCACTTATTGAGCTAGCACTTACGCACATTAAGGGTAGGGGACTAGGGGTTTCATTTGCAAATCACACAGTTATTCAATCTCACAGTCTCATAGACTATAGTGTTCTAGCAGTAGTGTTCTCTTAGTTCTTTAACCGCTCAATAGAAGAAAGATCGCTTAAAATCGTTCATAGATTGTCGAAATAAAATCGCTTAGAGTAGTTCTTTGACTGTCGAAATTAAGTTCGCTTGGTAGAGTGTCCATTTCGGTACGATTGAATATTTAGGAAAAAAAAAATCCTAGCTTTATTCTCCAGAGTGTTTGAACCGCTAGCTCAATAGAATACAGATCGCTTAGAGTTTTTGGCCATCGAAATAAAATCGCTATACAATCGTTCATTGACTGTCGAAATTAAGTTCGCTTGGTTGAGTCTCGATTTCGGCACTATTGAATCCTAAGAAAAATAGAAAGTAAAAATCCCAGCTTAATTCTCTGAGTGCTTTAATCGTTTGTTCAATAGAAGGTACCTAGATCGCTTAAAGTTTTTGACCATCGAAATAAAATCGCTTACAGTAAAATAGATCATTGACTGCTGAAATTAAGTTTAATTAAAATAAATAAAAAAGTTTTGAAGTACTCTATCAATATTCATTTGAAGTAGACAGAAAGATGGACAGTATTAAGCAGTAAAAAAAAAAAAAAAAAAAAAAAAAAACCAAATTGAAAAAAAAACGCACAGGGTTTGAAAAAATAAAAAGTAAAAAAAAAAAAAAAAAAAAAAAAAACCACAATTGAGAAAATATCGATCAGCTGTTGAACATATTTGATAAATTTCATCAAAATCGGAGCATAGCTTGGAGCATAGCGCGTTTGCCTTGTAAGGGCTAGGCCGCGGGTTCGATTCCCGCCCGGGGCGGATTTTATCTTGAACGGATAAGGTTCGTCCTCGAAACGGCTGGCTTTCTCCTATCCGGTCTTCCTTCTCTCTTCGATTTCGGGACGATACGTCCATAGCAGTTGCAGTTCCCTCTGTCAAATCTCTTAAAAAAAAGAAAAAAAAATCAATACATCAATTTTACTCTTCTTCTTTTCTTTTTCCATTCGTACCAACCTACCAAAGTACCAACTTGATTCAAACTTCTTTTCTAGGTACCTCCAGGTTTGAAAACGGATTTAACAAATTTAACTTCTAATTTAAAAAAAAAAAAAAAAACTGTAAATTAATAAGCGCAAAGTATAGCTTCCCCTTTTAGAGATTCTCTATTATTGTACATGTGACATGTTTGGCAACAATGCCTATTTTTTTGCTGCCACATTGATCTGGACACACTATAGGCGTTTAACGTCACTGTGTAACTGGTAACGTTTTCATGTCTGATCTTACCAGAGAGAACCAATCAATAATTTATTGATGAGCTGCCCAGCATCTGGGTTGCCATATGACACAGCATACTAGAGTCTGGGTTGCCATATGACACATCATACTAGAGTCTGGGTTGCCATATGACACAGCATACTAGAGTCTGGGTTGCCATATGACACAGCATACTAGAGTCTGGGTTGCCATATGACACATCATACTAGAGTCTGGGTTGCCATATGACACATCATACTAGAGTCTGGGTTGCCATATGACACATCATACTAGAGTCTGGGTTGCCATATGACACATCATACTAGAGTCTGGGTTAATTTATTGATGAGCTGCCCAGCATCTGGGTTGCCATATGACACAGCATACTAGAGTCTGGGTTGCCATATGACACATCATACTAGAGTCTGGGTTGCCATATGACACAGCATACTAGAGTCTGGGTTGCACAGAGTTTTCAGTTAATGCAGAGTTTAATAATAATAATAGTGCTTATTTATACTGCTCGCAGAGGACTGAAAAGTCCCTTTACTCCAGCAGTAGGCTACTACTATTATTGTGATCAAATTCTCAAATATTGTATTGAGGATAAAATTCCATACCTCGGTTGGGATTGAACCCACGCCCTCCTGTTTACTAGGCGAGCGCCTTGACCACTACACCACCGAGGCCAACGAGTGGATGAAAAGACAAAAGAAGGTCTAGAACTTAGAATAGATATATTGAACCATCTAGTAATTCACAAAGAAATGAGAAATCAGTTCAAGTCACTTAAAGCACTAGTGGAGTTGTTGTCAATAAATCAGTTCAAACTATATCAAAAAACTAATAAGAAAGTTCTCAAGATTCTAGCATTACTTGGAGAGGAGAAACAATTTGAGGAAAGCTTTTTCAGTCTTCTTCAAATGTTCTGGGATTTATTCGTTGACAAAACTAAAAGATTGCCCAGATGGTCATCTATCCAGTTACTAACCACGCGCAACGTTGCTTAACTTGAGTGATTTATTGGGAATAGATGCATTCAACGTTCTATTGCCGCTGGCTTAAGAATAAAGTATCTAATGGTGATTATGACATCTCCACTAAGGGCAAGTATATCCATAAAGTGTTGCACATTGCATACCTAAATAAGAAACCAGGCGTTCATACAAAATTTCTCTTTATAGATCACTGCCCTGTACTTGTTTCTGTCCCGCTTAAGATCTAAGTAAGAGGAACTTAGACCAACCTTTAGGGGTAGGTCTTTGAGTCTTACAATCTGAACTTGTAAATTGATATGTAATTATGTAAATAAAATTGTAAAAATCCATATTTTTTCGACCAAGCAAGCTCTTCTGCTGGCTTTCTATTATCCTGTCTTCTTCCTCTCTTCGCTTCTGGGACGATAAGACCTTGGCAGTTAAAGTTCCCCCTATCGAACCTCAAAAAAAAAAGGTTGTAGACTACTTTTAGACTGAAAAAGAGTCTGAGCGAGGTATTTTTTACTGGGTGTTTCAAAAAAGTGAAGACACATAAAAAACAAATCCTCAAGTCCCCTCCCACCCTGTTTCCAGATGCCGACCTAAACCAGCCTCAGTGAAACAGTGGTTAGCACGGTGTACTTTGAATCTGTAGGTTCGTGGTTCGAGTCCAAGTTAGGTCATAAAATTTAATACCTGCATTAGTACGAGTCCCCTCAGCCCCCTGTCTTGAAGGTAAGTGCCATTTTCATTGTGCCTTTTTAGCTGAATTCCCTTATAGGGATGAACAAGCCCTTGGGTTGGGATTTTGTCAATATTATTTATTTTTTAATTATTATTTTTATTGTTATTTTGTTTTGTTTGTTTTTTTTTTTATTTGTATTTATTAAAGTGTGCTAACATTTTTTGTTTGTTTATTAAAGAAATCCTAATAAAGCCAAAAGCCATCTAAGTTTCAAATAAAATTGATTTGTTCCAAGAAGAGCAAAAAATACGAAAAAAAAAAACCTTAAAATATACAGCTTTCCTCTTTGCTTGACCCAGTTTATGTTGTCAAAATGACAGATTCTCAAATAAATGAGGATACAATACCATCCTTCGGCTGGACTTGAACCCGCGCCCTCCTGTTTACCAGACGAGCGCTTACTACGCCACCGAGGCAGACAACCTCGCTGATTTCGCAGAGGCCAATGAAAATGTCCTCCCTTACAATTAATTACAGCCCAATAAAACCATTTTATACTTAACTATAGGGTTTATAGCAAAAACCTTACTTATCTAATTTTGAGTGGTAGTTAATTGAACTTACCACAGTTGAACATAGAGAGAAATTCAGTGCCGTGGGGTCAGATTTTCAAGGGGGAAAGGGGACTGATTCTAATTCTGATAGTGATAGCTAGGTAGTTAATTGATTTTTTTTAAAGAGGTTTGATAGAGGGAACTGTAATTGCCAAGGTCTTATCGTCACGAAATCGAAGAGAGAAGGAAGACAGGATAGAAGAAAGTCAGCCATTTCGAGGGCGAACCTTATCCGTTGAAGATAAAATCCGCCCCGGGCGGGAATCTGGGTAGGAAATTCTGGTCCTTCGGGCCGGATTGAAAAAAAAAATAATCAGTTAACCAGTGTTTCCTCAGTTTCCATTTAGAATCATCCACTGTTAGATTACATTGTGATGGTACATTTTATATAATCAGTTAACCAGTGTTTCCTCAGTTTCCATTTAGAATCATCCACTGTTAGATTACATTGTGATGGTACATTTTATAGCAACATTTTTATTAATTCAAAGTCTTCTTTCACATCTTCTTGAACATTTCCCTACTTTAGACAATTCCCTCCTTTAGTCTCCCCCTCCACAATCTTGTAGTAAAGTCTAGTTATTGCCTTCTCTCTTGCCATTTAAAATGCATCAACATCAAATGCTCTTTCAATCTTGATTTTATCTTTCTTGAGACACCCTGTAAAAACATTTACCCCGTGATAGGAAGGTAGTAAATAGTAGCAAAGTTGTTAGAGAGGAAAAAAAACTGTAATTCATTTCGTATCAAATCCATGACTAACTGCATTTTCAACAAAGGTCAATGTAAAGCGAGGAAAAAAGTTGCAAAGTGTCCTCAAACATATCAGAGAGGTCGTGACGTCACTACCAACACAAGATCACACCAAGGCTTTCGGTGGCGTAGTGGTTAACAGGAGGGCCTGGGTTCGATCTCAGCCAAGGTATGGATTTTTTTATAAAATGGTTTGATAAAAGGAACTGTAACAACACTAACACATTCTCGCCCAGGGCGAACTCTGTCCTAAACAGATAAAGTTCGTTCTCAGAACGGCTGGTTTTCTCCTATCCTGTTCACTTTCTCTCTCCGTTACCTATACAATTCCCTAAACCTCTTCGATTTTTTTTTCCTTTTTTATTATTTAATCACAACCCTTTGTTACAAATGGCAACCTCAGTGGTTTAGTGGTTAGCACGGTGGACTCTGGATCTGTAGGTACTCCCTACTGTATGGTACTGCCAGGAAGTCATTAATTTATATGTAGACACGGTAACGTCTCTTTTGGACAGTCTATAAATAGACACCGGCCAAATATCATCCATTGTCTAATTTTGAACTGTCAGGAAATCGACCATCTGACAGTCTTGATACAATAACATCTTTGAATCAAGACTGGCAAGTCTCATCAAGCACTCAAGATTTGACGTCACTGTACAAATTCTAAAGCTGTGTCCACACATATAGTCTACATATTGACTATGTCTAAACACGGGAAAAGAAGAAGTTGAATAAACTTCGAAGGTTCGAAGAGTAGACCTCTGATTAATCAAAGATCCTCAGATAACCACACTTCACACCTCAGCGTTCACCTTGGGACTTGTCAGTCATCAAGAGTGGATGTCAGACGATGAACCATTTCCTGACAGGTCAAAATCAGACAATAGAATTTTTAGAGATATGATAGAGGGAACTGTAACGGCCAAGGTCTTATCGTCCCGAATTGGAAGAGAGAAGGAAGACAGGATAGGAGAAAGGCGGCCGTTCCGAGAACGAACATTATCCGCCGGCTGGCTTTCTCCTATCCTGTCTTCCTTCTCTCTTCGATTTCGGGACGATAAGACCATAGCAGTTACAGTTCCCATCGTAGGCTTTCTCCTATCCTGTCTTCCTTCTCTCTTCGATTTCGGGACGATAACTAGCAGTTACAGTTCCCTCTGCTTTCTTCCATCCTGTCTTCCTTCTCTCTTCGATTTCGGGACGATAAGACCATAGCAGTTACAGTTCCCTCTGTCAACTCTTAAAAAAAAGAATTCCGTACCTCGTCTAGGATTGAACCCACGCCCTCCTGATTACCAGGCGAGCGTCTTGACCACTACACCATCGAGGCAGGTACAGTACACGAAGGGTTAAAAGTCTGATAACGTTTACCTCCCTCAAGATCAGTGCAATGTGAGGGTCGTCCTGCAAGTTCGTGTCTTTATCAATGCAAAACTAAACACAAGTGCCGAAGTAAACGCAGTTATTATACCGAGTGATATCATTATCAATTAAAAAAAAACTTTTCACACCTCTTCAAAAAAACTTTTTTTAAATTTTATTTAATAAATAGATACAAATAAAAAAAAAACTTTTTTCATTTTTTTTTTTTTTAAGAGGTTTGATAGATGGAACCATGGAATTGTAACAGTTAAGGTCTTATCGTCCCCAAAGCGAAGGTAGAAAGATGATGGGATGGAAAAAAACCAGCCGTTCCGAGAACAAACCGTATCCGTTCAGGATACTGCTCTGGAGGGGGAGACTAAAGGAGGGAAATGCCAACCCCAAATGAAATTGAGATCACAAGATCACACCAAGTGCTCAAGAAGACGTGAAAGAAGACTTTGAATTAATAAAAATGTTGCTGTGAAGTGAACCTCTTATCTTGTCTTCTTTCTCTCTTTACTTTTTGGACCACAAAACATCCGTTACCTATACAGTTCCCCCCATTCTTCTTGTTTTTCACTTTTCTCCTTCAAACATTGCTGCCTCAAAAGGAGGTTCACTTCACAGCAACTGGCAACTGAGCAACATTTTTATTAATTCAAAGTCTTCTTTCACATCTTCTTGAACATTTCCCTACTTTAGACAATTCCCTCCTTTAGTCTCCCCCTCCATAGATTCCCAGGAACCATATAAAGCTTCTTGTTTACCGGAATTTCTTTAACCCTGAAGTATCACACGATAAGGCATATGGCTACTCATAGATTCCCAGGAACCATATAAAGCTTCTTGTTTACCGGAATTTCTTTAACCCTGAAGTATCACACGATAAGGCATATGGCAAAGCGGCATATCGCAGTTATCGCACATCCAATGGAATAAGGCCCGTGTACGCGCCGACGCGCGACTTTGAGCAGCGCGTAGTCAGCTGCAAAACCAAACCTATATTTACTTACTGTCCGTGTGCTTTTTCAAGCGTTGAATTTCCAGTAATCCGCGACGCGACTTAGAGGGCGCGGTCATTTGCTGCTAGTAGATGGTGAAACCAAACCTCTATAGAGTCTATAGTTATACAGACCCTCTATGGACTCTAGATACCTATATCATTTTCATAGGTTTGGTTTTGCAGCTATTATTATTATATAACTCTTTATTAGAATTTCACAATATTTACAAAGAGGTACAAGAAACAAAATAACAAACTGATAAATTAACAAAAGAAAAAGAAAATTGAATAAAGAAAGAAAAAAAAAATATATTGAAAAATTCTAACTCAGGGGCGGGATTAATGCCTAGGGCATTCTCTTCCATCCAACCCCTAGCTGACTATGAGCAACTCAAAGTCGAGCGTCTAAACTTCCACTGTGAGACTTAGCCCTATTGTAGTCAAATTCTCAAACAAATCAAACAATGTTGAGGTCAAAATTCCATACGCCAGCCTAGTTAGCTTAGTTGGTAGTGCGTCTGCCTTGTAAGCGCTAGGCCGCGGGTTCGATTCCCGCCCGGGGCGGATTTTATCCTGATGGTATAATGTTCGTTCTCGGACCGGCTGGCTTTCTCCTATCCTGTCTTCCTTCTCTCTTCGATTTCGGGACGATAAGACCATAGCAGTTACAGTTCCCTCTGTCAAAACCTCTTAAAAAAAGAGAGAGAAAAATCCAACCCTACATTACCCTAACTAACCTTCCTTGAAATAAGAGTAGATCCGAATCAAGGTTTGGTCTTACCAACTCTACTATCAAAGAGTGGTTAGCTCCCATGGCGCAGTGGTCACTGCGCTCGCCTTGCACGCGCGAGACCCGGGTTCGATTCCCGGCCGGGTCAAGTAATTTGTATCATCCAAATATGTTCAACTGTGGTAAGTTCAATTAACTACCTCTCAAAATTAGATAAGTACCTAAGGTTTTTGCTATAAACCCTATAGTTAGGTATACAATGGTTTTATTAGTAATTAATTACAAAGGAGGACATTTTCATTGGCCTCTGCTCGGTGGCGTAGTAAGCGCTCGTCTGGTAAACAGGAGGACGCGGGTTCAAGCCCAGCCGAAGGATGGTATTGTATCCTCATTTATTTGAGAATCTGTCATTTTGACAACATAAACTGGGTCAAGCAAAGTGGAAAGCTGCATACCTCAGCAGTTGCTGAATTGGGGTCTTGGCCTTGAGCTTTGGCATATATTTCAAATGGGAAGAACTTAAAAATACTACTTCATGTAGGTATAATGGTTATATTCATAGGTAGGATTAATCTTTGTATGTTTTTCTAAACATCTAAGTATGTATTGTATTGTGCCTTTGAATGACCACCAAATAAAGGTTTATTTATTTATTTAAACTGGGTCAAGCAAAGAGGAAAGCTGTTATATTTTAAGTTTTTTTTTTTTCTCGTATTTTTTGCTCTTCTTGGATCAAATCAATTTTATTTGAAACTTAACTGGCTTTATTAGGATTTCTTTACAATACAATACAAATAAACAAACAAAACAAAATAACAATCAAATTAAAAAATAAATAATATTGACAAAATCCTAACCCAGGGGCTTGTTCATCCCTATAACGGAAATCAGCTAAAAAGGCACAATGAAAATGGCACTTACCTTTAAGACAGGGGGCTGAGAGGACTCGTACTAATGCAGGTACCTTCGAACAGTTCTAAACACTTCTCGTAGAATAACACAAAGTCCAGGTACACACGACAAAAACCGAGCCTCGTTTGTTGGACACTTTGAACCCAGTTGCTAAGTTGGTTTAAGCACCAAAGTTGTTATAGAGGAAAAAAAAATGTACTTCATTTCTAACCAAATCCATGACTAACTGCATTTTCAACAAAGGTCAATGTAGAGCGAGGAAAAAAGTTGCAAAGTGTCCTCAAACATATCAGAGAGGTCGTGACGTCACTACCAACACAAGATCACACCAAGGCTTTCGGTGGCGTAGTGGTTAACAGGAGGGCCTGGGTTCGATCTCAGCCAAGGTATGGATTTTTTTATAAAATGGTTTGATAAAAGGAACTGTAACAACACTAACACATTCTCGCCCAGGGCGAACTCTGTCCTAAACAGATAAAGTTCGTTCTCAGAACGGCTGGTTTTCTCCTATCCTGTTCACTTTCTCTCTCCGTTACCTATACAATTCCCTAAACCTCTTCGATTTTTTTTCCTTTTTTATTATTTAATCACAACCCTTTGTTACAAATGGCAACCTCAGTGGTTTAGTGGTTAGCACGGTGGACTCTGGATCCTTTTTTATTATTTAATCACAACCCTTTGTTACAAATGGCAACCTCAGTGGTTTAGTGGTTAGCACGGTGGACTCTGGATCTGTAGGTACTCCCTACTGTATGGTACTGCCAGGAAGTCATTAATTTATATGTAGACACGGTAACGTCTCTTTTGGACAGTCTATAAATAGACACCGGCCAAATATCATCCATTGTCTAATTTTGAACTGTCAGGAAATCGACCATCTGACAGTCTTGATACAATAACATCTTTGAATCAAGACTGGCAAGTCTCATCAAGCACTCAAGATTTGACGTCACTGTACAAATTCTAAAGCTGTGTCCACACATATAGTCTACATATTGACTATGTCTAAACACGGGAAAAGAAGAAGTTGAATAAACTTCGAAGGTTCGAAGAGTAGACCTCTGATTAATCTAAGATCCTCAGATAACCACACTTCACACCTCAGCGTTCACCTTGGGACTTGTCAGTCATCAAGAGTGGATGTCAGACGATGAACCATTTCCTGACAGGTCAAAATCAGACAATAGAATTTTTAGAGATATGATAGAGGGAACTGTAACGGCCAAGGTCTTATCGTCCCGAATTGGAAGAGAGAAGGAAGACAGGATAGGAGAAAGGCGGCCGTTCCGAGAACGAACATTATCCGTTCAGGTTAAAATCCGCCCCCGGGCGGGAAACGGACCCGAGGCCTAGCGCTTACCAACCAAGCTAACTGGGCTAGCTCAGACAATAGAGCCAGCGGCGATAGCACGTTGAATCCACCAGTCCCGAATGACTCAGTGACTCACTAAAATTAAGGAACGAAAAGCTGTGTCCCAACATAGTCGACCGGCCGTCGCGGTGTCGATAGGGCCGTCAATCGACATCGATCGACGAGGTGAACCTATGTTGTCGAGGCAGTGTGGACGGTTCAGTCGACATCGATCGATGGCCGGTCGACTGTGTGAATCGAACAACAAAAAAGTATGTAAAAAACAGAGACTAGTTCAAAACAGAAATACAGAATCAAAACTCACTCGTGATCTAAAACAGTGTTTCCCAACCTTTTCTCTACGATCGCCCCCTTTCAGAATTTGTACCTACAGATTATCGAAACTGTGATCGCCCCCCCCCCTCTAAAGATCCTCAGATAACCACACTTCACACCTCAGCGTTCACCTTGGGACTTGTCAGTCATCAAGAGTGGATGTCAGACGATGAACCATTACATTTTATATGATGGGTGATTTGAAGTCACCATACATCACTCAATTAAATAACATTTAGGTACCTCACTCTGACTGACATGTTTTCAACCTTCAAAAATAAACCTAAGTAGAGGAGAAGGTGGTAAATATGGCCCCATGTGCAGGTAATATGGCCAACCTAGTAAATCTAAACCCAATCCAGAGTCTGAATCTGAACTACTCAATAGAGCCATTCACACGTACGGATAAATTGACGGATTTGTACTATACAGTCCAACTGTCCAAATCTTTCAGAATCGGACTGCAGGACCGTATCCAGGATTTTGCCGAGGGGAGTGGGGGGGCCGATGGTCCAAATTCTGGCCTATAGTACAGGAGAAAAATGAAGCTCGAAAGTAGGCCGGGCCCCCTCGACCCCATTTTTTTGGAGTCTGACGTACAGTAAAGGAGAAAAATGGAGCTCAAGCCCCCCACCCCCCAAATACGGCGCCCAAATACGGCCCTGTTGGACTGTACCTGTAAATATAAAATTATCCGTCGTCTCCTGGACTGTAAGATCTCTATTTGGACCGCGGATCAGACAATCAGATCCGCAGATACAAATCTGCACAAAATTTCAAATCTGTGGACTCTCAGTTTGGACAGACAGATCTCCAGTCCAAGGTATTCATAGATTTGTGATCCGTCATTGTTGTACGTAGAATCCAATAGAGATAGAGGCATTGGATAGAGCTTTATTTAGGGTAGCCATATTACCTCCTCTCCTCTACTTACTAGATACAGCATGTAGGTAGGTACTAGGTAGCTATCTGCAGGTACATATAAAAATAGGTTTTAGATATATGTACATAAATATGCTAGACTAATAGAAGGATTAGTAAGTAGGTAAGTAAGTACCTGGATGAAATTAACGACCTATGTAGATACCTTGAACTACTGGGTCTTCAGAATGCAATGATGGTAGAAAAGCAAATCCCTCCAAAATTATTAAAATTTCCCTTCCGAGCGCTTATAGGGCGCGGGTTCGATTCCTACCCGGGGCAAACCTTGTCCTAAAGTTTCTAAACAATGCAGTTTCCTCTGTGAAATCTCTTACGAAAAGATTCGTTCTCGGAACGGCTGGTTTTCTCTTAACCTGTCTTCCTTTTCTGTTTGATTTACAGCTCCCTCTATCAAACCTCTTAAAAAAATCTCCTCCTGCACAATCCTCTATTCTCTCCTTCCTCTCCATCCACTCTCTCTTAAAATCCTTTATTTATTCTGATGTTCGGTTTCATACAATATTTTGTCAGCCTTTAGAAGGCCTAGCTAACAGCCTGTTAAGTTCCATTTGCTTTGTTTAAGCTGAACAGGGCTGTTAATCTAACAGGCTGTTGGGGGCTAAAAATATATAAGGTTGGTGAAACACATTCTGAGTGTTTTTCACCAATCTCCTGGCCCGGGTGTTTACGTAGAAGACCCTATAGTTCGTATACTAATACCGTAATACTTAGTAGGTAGTTCCACTGTCTAATAGTAATAGTTCCACTGTCTAATAGTAATAGTTCCAGTGTCTAATAGTAATAGTTCCAGTGTCTAATAGTAATAGTTCCAGTGTCTAATAGTAATAGTTCCAGTGTCTAATAGTAATAGTTCCAGTGTCTAATAGTAATAGTTCCAGTGTCTAATAGTAATAGTTCCAGTGTCTAATAGTAATAGTTCCAGTGTCTAATAGTAATAGTTCCAGTGTCTAATAGTAATAGTTCCAGTGTCTAATAGTAATAGTTCCAGTGTCTAATAGTAATAGTTCCAGTGTCTAATAGTAATAGTTCCAGTGTCTAATAGTAATAGTTCCAGTGTCTAATAGTAATAGTTCCAGTGTCTAATAGTAATAGTTCCAGTGTCTAATAGTAATAGTTTCAGTGTCTAATAGTAATACCTCAATAGTTTTGCAGTCAAGGTGAGATTTCAGATCCTTAAAGTACCAAATAGGTACGCTGGTTGATTACTAATTTGTCACCCTTCGAATTTAATCGACCGCACGAAACAAGTTCCAAGTTTTAATTCGACGAGTTTGCATTTGATTTGTATGATGTATGTGTGGTGCTCGTCGTTTGTTTCACGATAACTCTCAAACGGAATGCATTGTTTGATTTTGATGAAATTTTGGCAAAATACCAAGAATAGATCACAATTGAAATGGAAAGTAGCGGGGCCTTAGCAGGTAGATCTAATATTGCCTTAGAATCCATAGATAGGTACCTATTAGTACGAGTAATACTGTGGACCTTTGAGTGGAAAGTAACCACTCAGGCGAGGTAGCCGAGAGTTCAGAAAAGGTTGGGAACCCCTAGTCCTAGAGTCTAATTGGTTGTACCGTGAGTGGTGCGTAAGGCCAACATGAATATATGACAGTACTCGCACTTCGTGCTCGGGAGGGGGGCTTCGCCCCCCTCCACCCCCCGGGGGCTTCGCGTGTTCGCTACGCGGGTTAAGGATCTGAAATCTCACCTTGACTGCAAAACTATTGAGGTATTACTATTAGACACTGAAACTATTACTATTAGACACTGGAACTATTACTATTAGACACTGGAACTATTACTATTAGACAGTGGAACTATTACTATTAGACAGTGGAACTATTACTATTAGACAGTGGAACTATTACTATTAGACAGTGGAACTACCTACTAAGTATTATATACGGTATTAGACTTTGAAATATAGGGTCTTCTACTTAGACACCCGGGCCAGGAGATTGGTGAAAAACACTCAGGATGTGTTTCACCAATCTTCTTTTTAGCCCCAACAGCCTGTTAGATTAACTGCCCTGTTCAGCTTAAACAAAGCAAATGGAACTTAACAGGCTGTTAGCTAGGCCTTCTAAGGCTGACAAAATATTGCATGAAACCGAACATCAGAATAAATAAAGGATTTGAGAGAGTGGGATGGAGAGGAAGTAGAGAATAGAGGATTGTGCAGGAGGAGATTTTTTTTAAAGAGGTTTGATAGAGGGAGCTGTAAATCGAAGAGAAAAGGAAGACAGGATAAGAGAAAACCAGCCGTTCCGAGAACGAATCTTTTCGTAAGAGATTTCACAGAGGAAACTGTATTGTTTAGGAACTTTAGGACAAGGTTTGCCCCGGGTAGGAATCGAACCCGCGCCCTATAAGCGCTCGGAAGGGAAATTTTAATAATTTTGGAGGGATTTGCTTTTCTACCATCATTGCATTCTGAAGACCCAGTAGTTCAAGGTATCTACATAGGTCGTTAATTTCATCCAGGTACTTACTTACCTACTTACTAATCCTTCTATTAGTCTAGCATATTTATGTACATATATCTAAAACCTATTTTTATATGTACCTGCAGATAGCTACCTAGTACCTACCTACCTACATGCTGTATCTAGTAAATAGAGGAGAGGAGGTAATATGGCTATGGCTACCCTAAACCTAAATAAAGCTCTATCTCTATTGGATTCTACGTACAACAATGACGGATCACAAATCTATGAATACCTTGGACTGGAGATCTGTCTGTCCAAACTGAGCCTAAATAAAGCTCTATCCAATGCCTCTATCTCTATTGGATTCTACGTACAACAATGACGGATCACAAATCTATGAATACCTTGGACTGGAGATCTGTCTGTCCAAACTGAGAGTCCACAGATTTGAAATTTTGTGCAGATTTGTATCTGCGGATCTGATTGTCTGATCCGCGGTCCAAATAGAGATCTTACAGTCCAGGAGACGACGGATAATTTTATATTTACAGGTACAGTCCAACAGGGCCGTATTTGGGGGGGGGGGGGGTTCCTAAAGTTTCTAAACAATGCAGTTTCCTCTGTGAAATCTCTTACGAAAAGATTCGTTCTCGGAACGGCTGGTTTTCTCTTAACCTGTCTTCCTTTTCTGTTTGATTTACAGCTCCCTCTATCAAACCTCTTAAAAAAATCTCCTCCTGCACAATCCTCTATTCTCTCCTTCCTCTCCATCCACTCTCTCTTAAAATCCTTTATTTATTCTGATGTTCGGTTTCATACAATATTTTGTCAGCCTTTAGAAGGCCTAGCTAACAGCCTGTTAAGTTCCATTTGCTTTGTTTAAGCTGAACAGGGCTGTTAATCTAACAGGCTGTTGGGGGCTAAAAATATATAAGGTTGGTGAAACACATTCTGAGTGTTTTTCACCAATCTCCTGGCCCGGGTGTTTACGTAGAAGACCCTATAGTTCGTATACTAATACCGTAATACTTAGTAGGTAGTTCCACTGTCTAATAGTAATAGTTCCACTGTCTAATAGTAATAGTTCCAGTGTCTAATAGTAATAGTTCTAGTGTCTAATAGTAATAGTTTCAGTGTCTTATAGTAATACCTCAATAGTTTTGCAGTCAAGGTGAGATTTTAGATCCTTAAAGTACCAAATAGGTACGCTGGTTGATTACTAATTTGTCACCCTTCGAATTTAATCGACCGCACGAAACAAGTTCCAAGTTTTAATTCGACGAGTTTGCATTTGATTTGTATGATGTATGTGTGGTGCTCGTCGTTTGTTTCACGATAACTCTCAAACGGAATGCATTGTTTGATTTTGATGAAATTTTGGCAAAATACCAAGAATAGATCACAATGGAAATGGAAAGTAGCGGGGCCTTAGCAGGTAGATCTAATATTGCCTTAGAATCCATAGATAGGTACCTATTAGTACGAGTAATACTGTATAAGACCTTGTTTAGACTTAGACTGTGGGAGGAAAGGGACTTTTCAGTCTCATTCTGGCAGGATAAACAGGGTATATTCTATTCTATTCTATTTATTTCTTTTTCTAAAAGAATTATTCTTTTTCTTCGCCTTTTCCCGTGTTCAGACGGGGTCGGCGTTTTTCGTCAGCCTCTCAATCAGCCTTAAAAAGGGTGATTAGAAGTTAGAATTAGGAGACACCGGGCCTTTGTGATTCCGCAGCTGCGTCCTACTCGAAGTAAATTCCATAGACGTAGGCGGCACACACGAGGTAGTTGTTGTGGAAGGTTATTCCGGCGTAGCGGTCATGGTCGGCATTCCAGAGAAAGGACGCCGATGAGACTATGTCCAGATTGGACTTCTGGACTATGTCTACGATACAGACCAACTTGTACCTGTGGACAAAGGGGAATTAACTAATAAATAAGGAAAGTAAAAATAGAACACAATAACTTTTACTCTTCACAGTTATTGTGTTCTTCTTTTCAAGATGAATCTTCACAAAGTTACGTCAGAATCTATCAATATGAAAGTAAAAATGCAAGGAATTCGAACAAAAATAATAATAATAATGAAAATTGGTGTCAACATCACACGACTTCCCTTGTGTTTTTAGATTTTGCTCCGATGTTAATATTACCCCTGTTCTTCATTCCAACGCCACGTTAGCGCGGCGTCAGAAAAAAAAAAAAAAAAAAAAAAAAAAAAAAACAATGAACAAACAGATTTGGGTACCTTCTCTGAAAGTTGAAACAACTGAATTTGTGAGATGGTGGATTTCACCAATAACTTAATGAGTGATTTCACTAATAGGGTAATTTCTAATCCTCCAAAAATGATTTCCAATAAAGAATTTTTAATTATCCAAAAAGGAGGAGTTTTTAAAAACTCCCGTTTGGATCATTAAAAACTCATTTTTGGATCTTTGAAAATTCTCCCATTAGTGAAATCTCTTAGGCATTGGTGAAATCCACCAGACTTTTTCCCACCTTTCTAGCTTCAAAATGTCAATCTGTGCCGGACCTAAATTTTTACATTTAATTTTAATACGACTCGTGTGTGTTTTTGTTCTGTGCGTGTGTGAATTGTTTAACTTTTATAAGATAGTTATAA
>NW_007378744.1:90641-91819 GCF_000475195.1 Diaphorina citri
ATAATAATAATAATAATAATAAAAAGGAAGTTTAATTGTGTTAAGCTTTTAACTACGCTAAATTTTATGACCTAACTTGGACTCGAACCACGAACCTACAGATTCAAAGTACACCGTGCTAACCACTGTTTCACTGAGGCTGGTTTTGGTCGGCATCTGGAAAAAGGGTGGGAGGGGACTTGAGACTTTGCTTTTTATGTGTCTTCACTTTTTTGAAACTCCCAGTAAAAAATACCTCGCTCAGACTCTTTTTCAGTCTAAAAGTAGTCTACAACCTTTTTTTTTAAGAGGTTCGATAGAGGGAACTTTAACTGCCAAGGTCTTATCGGCCCAGAAGCAAAGAGAGGAAGAAGACAGGATAATAGAAAGCCAGCAGAAGAGCTTGCTTGGTCGAAAAAAAAATATGGATTTTTACAATTTTATTTACATAATTACATATCAATTTACAAGTTCAGTGCCCTTAATCACCAAAGTATGGAAAAGTATTTACAATTCCATATTTCGATATGATTCGTCCAAATTCAAAATTCTGCTTTTCCATTGGCTATTACACTTGTAAGATACTTTTCCATACTTTGGTGATTTAGGGCACAGATTGTAAGACTCAAAGACCTACCCCTAAAGGTTGGTCCAAGTTCCTCTTACTCAGATCTTAAGCGGGACAGAAACAAGTACAACACAGTGGTCTATAAAGAGAAATTTTGTATGAACGCCTGGTTTCTTTTTAGGTATGCAATGTGCAACACTTTATGGATATAGTTGCCCTTAGTGGAGATGTCATAAGACTCAAAGACCTACCCCTAAAGGTTGGTCTAAGTTCCTCTTACTCAGATCTTAAGCGGGACAGAAACAAGTACAGGACAGAGATCTATAGAGAGAAATTTTGTATGAACGCCTGGTTTCTTTTTAGGTATGCAATGTGCAACACTTTATGGATATAGTTGCCCTTAGTGGAGATGTCATAATCACCATTAGATAATTTCTTCTTAAGCCAGCGGCAATAGAACGTTGAATGCATCTATTCCCAATAAATCACTCAAGTTAAGCAACGTTGTGCGCGGTTAGTAACCGGATGGGTGACCATGTGGGCAATTGCGTGCTTTCTTTTCCCGGCCCCGCTCAGGCCGGGTGAGGTTAATATACCTGCCTCGGTGGTGTAGTGGTCAAGGCGCTCGCCT
>NW_007378745.1:0-27766 GCF_000475195.1 Diaphorina citri
GTAAGAAAACCTCAGACTAACCAAGTGGGGGATTCAGACTCCTCTGATGAGGAGAATCCGTGCGAAGTACTTTTTTTTTATATGCTACATTCAAAGAAAACGAATGACAAGTTCATTGTACATGTAAAGATAGAAGGGAAAGTAATACTCATGGAGCTACCCTACCACACGCCACTGAATAGTTGAAATGATTGAGCCATGTCCGATTTCCAGTAACCGGCCGATCTGATGGCTATCCTGAAGCTCATTAAGATTTGGTCAATTATGCAATGGATCCAAATACGACGTGTTATCTATGCATAGTTAAGTGGTGAAATTAAAAATTTAGTGGAGTTAATTAAGCCGATATCTAATATTTAGCTATCTAGCTATGGTTAGGGACTTGGTTCTGATGCCTACTATGTACACGTATTTATGAATAGGAGCTTTCTGATAAAAAATTGATTCCTCTCTGAACCACTTAACCGGAAATTTCCTTTGGTGTTCTTTCTCTTCTCTCTCTCCCTCGCTCCCTCTCTCTCTCTCTCTCATCTGCGAAACTGCTAATGATTGGCTTGTTTCTAGAAGGTAGGATCATAAAAGGCGATAGTAAGTGGGAGAACAGCCCTTTAAAAAGCTCAGATTTTTTTCCACTCATTTGTGATTTTTTGTTGTTGTAAGATTTCGGATCTCTGGATGGTCTAGCACCGTATCTACTTCACTCACCAACTCTGGATTCCATGGACCAACTCATTCCTCTCTGAACCACTTAACCGGAAATTTCCTTTGGTGTTCTTTCTCTTCTCTCTCTCCCTCCCTCTCTCTCTCTCTCTCTCTGTCTCTCTCTCTCTCTCTCTCATCCGCGAAACTGCTAATGATTGGCTAGTTTCTAGAAGGTAGGATCATAAAAGGGGATAGTAAGCGGGAGAACAGCCCTTTAAAAAGCTCAGATTTTTTCCACTCATTTGTGATTTTTTTTTGTTGTTGTAAGATTTCGGATCTCTGGATGGTCTAGCACCGTATCTACTTCACTCACCAACTCTGGATTCCATGGACCAACTCTGATGGACTCTCAATGTCATAACCTCATTTTACAGGTATAACACGTAGACACGACCGAAGAATCACTCTGTGAGAACAAAATGTGCAAATAGACGTGCAAAAACCTTCCAATGTGAAAGATGCTACAACGGTAGACAACATCATAGTACATATACCTACTATACAACATCAATAAAATTTACTGGGGGGAAAAAAGCCTTGACTGTTCGCAAATATCGTGAAAAAAACTTTACAAACGTGTGAAGCGTATTCAATGCGAAGAAGATTGGGAGAGGTGAATCAACCAAATAGGTAGGTAATCTTTGATAACGATACCTATGTGCATATATTTAAGTACACATTTATATCCCTGATATCTTTTTCAGTGATA
Source organism: Diaphorina citri (assembly GCF_000475195.1). Taxonomy (NCBI): domain Eukaryota; kingdom Metazoa; phylum Arthropoda; class Insecta; order Hemiptera; family Psyllidae; genus Diaphorina; species Diaphorina citri. The sequence continues at coordinate 1,412 of NW_007378745.1, forward strand.
CCTACTTGTCGAAGATAATATTGTAGTGGGAGAAGGTTACGGTGTCAATATCAATGTTTGTTGAAGGTCCGGAAAATATAGCAGAACCAAATATCGCAGCACCAAAAGTTGACTGGTTGCCTTTCTTGAGCAGTGACAGATGCTTTGAGTTGGGAGCCAAAAGAAAATACCCTGACAACTTCCCAATGATCAATGGATCCCAAAATGTCATTACCCGTAAGACCCCTATATCAAAAATACCTTGACCATTTCCCAATGATCATTTAGACCCAAAATATCATTACCCCGTATCAACCTTGAACATCACATGATGTCCTAATAGGAAATGCATATAGCTATGGTTTGATAAGACAATCATAGGTCACACTATTGAACAATGGTAACAATAATGGTTCGATAACATTATATTCATTATAAATTATAGGTAGACAAAACCAAGGTATGTATATTTGTATATTCTTTGGTACAGAGGTGGTACCTCTTCTCGTGTGAACAATCAATCAATTCCAAACCCAGCTGACAGCTTGGTGATGCTTGGAGCGTTTAAATTATTATTTTCGATTTTGCTTCTTAGAAGTAAATATGTATCTACAATTTCTTAAACCGGTACATAGATAGTAAAACTTACATAGGTAGTAAACGTCGTATAGAGTTCAAGATGATATGAAGTGTAATATCATCTCTCAAAGACTTGAAACAAATAATATTTTTCTGAAATGTGATATAAATGAAGTTTCGGTCACGATTTGCAGAAGAAATAAATGGGTTTACTGATAAATTGGTTGATGTGGCACCATTGAAGAAAAGAATTGCTGTTAATATCTCTTCTCTGTTTGTCTTCCTGGTAATTTTATGACTTTCATACTGTATCGGTACTTTACCTTTTAGAAGTTATACTGACTGGGACTGTCTGTTGCGCTATTTTAAGTCTTTTATAAACATTTCTTATGCTTCAATATCCAGGTTACCTTCTTTATTTAATGCTCCTTGTAATACTTTTCTCAATCCCTTCCTTTTACCTAAAGGTCCTTAAGGAATGAAACTTGAACTAATTCAAATTTTGTCCAGACAATAGGTAAATTTGCGTGATCTTTTTAAAATGTTTTACACTGTTTACTATGTCTTCGTAGGTCTTCAATACTTTTATTGCTTTTAACAGTTGATATGGATTGTTTGAGCTGAGACATCCATAGTATTGTGTAACATCTTTTTACTGAGTCTTGCGTCACGCCTCATGATCTTTTATTTCTGCCCATAATAATGAAATATCCAATATCATTTTATTATCAACTTCTTTCAGACTTTCTTTGTTTATGATGATAATTTTAATAACAGTACACAATGGTGAAGTGGATGGAGCAGACAGAGGTGATTCCATTATTGGGTGATTAGGTCAAGAGACCCATGAAACTCATTGAGCATTCTTCATTAATCCAGTACAATTGTGTTAGGATGTCAATGAGTGTACTTAGGTTGGTTTCTTTAGTTTTATTCTTTGCATATTGAACACGGAAACAGATTTCAGACATTCACGCATAGTGAGGGGAATAATGCCATTTATGTACGTAAATCTACAAACTTTTAATTCTGTTTGGGATTTTTGCCAAAGATGTTAACTTTAAAGAAAATGTTAAATTAATTCGAAGAAATCCTGCCACACCTTGTTTACTAATAAAGTTTTAAGAAGTTCTATTATAGGTAGTGCCTAGTCCATAATTTTCTATTAAGTGGATTGGGTTGAGGCAAGTGTATTGGGAAGTTTTTTAATCGGGCCGAGTGCCAGGATTCAAGTTACCGAATTTTCCACTAATTTTGACCAAGTTTATTAAATTACTAATCCTTCTGAATTGTCTTTCGATTCTCGGTTCATTCCACAAGGGCAACCTTGTCTTCTTCTTTCTCGATGTTAATCTTTGAAAGAATCTCTATAGGGATATTTATGGTGTAAGATGTCGGTTTCAGACTTTGAGTTATCCTTCTAAATTATCTTTCGATTCTCGGTTCATTCCACAAGGGCAACCTTGTCTTCTTCTTTCTAGATGTCAATCTTTGAAAGAATCTCTATAGGGATATTTATGGTGTAAGATGTCGGTTTCAGACTTTGAGTTTAGGAATCGCCATTCATCTACATTATTATGACCTCCTGATATTGGCCCTGATATAATCTATCTATATCTATGACAAATGGTTAAATCTCCAACACGTTTGAGAAAATATTTCAGTAGGCTGTGCAGATATTTCAATATTGAATAGGCTCACTATTCTACATAATATTATGACCTCCTGATATTGGCCCTGATATAATCTATCTATCTATCTATGACAAATGGTTAAATCTCCAACACGTTTGAGAAAATATTTCAGTAGGCTGTGCAGATATTTCAATATTGAATAGGCTCACTCCACCTCTTCCTCAATATAGATAGGCTTAATCTATCTTGTTTGAAACTTGGTAATCTTCTACATCTCAACATTCTCAACACCTACTCGGAATTCTAGGAATAGAATCGCGGTAATATTTCTACGGATTGGTAATTTGCTATTGCCTATTGTGAAGTCAAGCAAAATCAATTGACTGTAACATAAAATTATGTTGATACATAGGTACATGTATATTATGTAGTTGGTAGTTACTAGTTACCATTGTATGTTACTACATATGTTTGTTAATTTTCCAATATCAATGATTTTCCAGAACGTTTCATAGAGGCCTGTGATAGGTTTTTATCCATATTGAAGTCAATAATAGCTTTTATATCATCTCTCAGCATCTCGTCGGTAGTTTTTACTGTATGAATGAAGAATGTGTGGATGTCCATTTTAAAATTATTTTGTATTTTGTATTTTTTTTTTTTTCGTTCGAGTATGTTTTACAAGCCAAGACTCTTTCGAGTATGGCAGGCACTATGTAGACTTGTAGATGTACCTATTAATAATTATAAGATTGATTAGTTGTACTAGCTAAAGAATCATTTACAAAGTTTCTTTTAGGCTCGAAGAGACACAGTTGATACTATTTCACTTGAAACATTTGAAAGTAAGAGTGGTTGCACCACTTGCACCTCATTTCGAGCCTAAACTGTCTAAACATATCCAGATTAACCAGAAATCTGTTTACTCGTTCTGAAATGAGATCTGTATAACTTGTTTACTCTGTCTTCAAACCAGAGCGCCAAGTTACGAAAGTAATTTATACTATGAACCAATCGCCACCAAATTCACCAATATCCTATTACACGTATATTATGTACTAACGATCTTACTAGGAGATATACATTTTATAGGTAAACTTCATAAACCAATCGCCACCAAATTCACAAATATCCTATTACACGTATATTATGTACTAACGATCTTACTAGGAGATATACATTTTATAGGTAAACTTCATGCTACCTGACAAACTAGCTTATGAGGGGTACTAGACTACTAGTTTTAGAGTCTTTACTTAGAGTGGTTATCGCTTCAAATAAAGGATACTCGGTTCTTATGAGGGTACTAGACTACTAGTTTTCGAGTCTTTACTTAGAGTGGTTATCGCTTCAAATAAAGAATACTCGGTACAGTAGAGGTAGCTAAGTAGGTATAAATATAAAACCAACAGATACTCGGTACAGTAGAGGTAGCTAAGTAGGTATAAATATAAAACCAACATCAACCGTATAAATCTGTCAAAGTTAAAAAAAAAAAATAACACCTCTTCTACCAGGGCCATAGGGTGTGTGAGAATGGAGGTTGCACCTCGGTACATACCTAGATGAATGCAATAAATTGGTACATGTGAGTATTCAGTATTCACTTTCCAGATAAAAAAAAAAAATAACACCTTTTCTACCAGGGCCATAGGATGTGTGAGAATGGAGGTTGCACCTCGGTACATACCTAGATGAATGCAATAAATTGGTACATGTGAGTATTCAGTATTCACTTTCCAGAGAAATACAATTAGTAAGTACTTACCTACCTTGTTAGCTGTCAAAGTTCTATCCTTATATGGGAAATATAAATTAAGAACTTTGAACTTCATGGTCAGAACACCCTCTTTAATACAGTCATAGTAAGAGGAGACCAAATGACGAGGCCTGAAAAAAACAATCAAGGACAAAAATGCCTTCAAGACATTTGACATATTTCTCTTGAAGAACTTGGTGACAAGCTCTCACAATAAAATTAACATTAATTATTAATGTTACCGTATGGTGAGTAGGTATTTCAGGAACTGTGAAATAGAGGAGGAGAACTATCGATAGCACTATCGATAACTATCGATAGTTTTGACTATCGAACGCTATCGATAGTTGAGGCTTGACAAACAATCAAGGACAAAAACGCCTTCAAGACATTTGACATATTTCCCTTGAAGAACTTGGTGACAATGTCACCCAAGCTCTCACAATAAAATTATTAATGTTAAACATGCCATTCACAATGATATTAATTTTCTTAATTATTCCCAGCTCGTAGTCATAGACCAAAGTAATGTCCAGATGCTTGATTCAGGTACAGATGCACTTAGCAGTTACCCTCGTGAGGACACTTCTTAAGGAATCTCAAAGACAACAAGGAAAAAAGATTTTATACTAGGCTGTACATACCGCATGGTGAGTAGATATTTTAGGAACTGTAAAACCTTAGGACAAAAACTTAACCAGCTTAAAATACCTAGCACAAATATGTACAATACCTACCTATCAGTTCATGTTTGTGGGGAAAAATACCCAACACCTCATTAGATAAACTAGACATTAGAGAATAACAAGGTAGACAAAGTTGTACTTAAACAAGAGTTCTTCGATTTTGTAATTAATAATAAATTAATAAAATTATTCAAGAGGAAACTAATGGTTAGGGTTGCTAACCGGTACGTTATTTCCCGAACGCAATCCGTATGTTTTGTCAAAAAATCAAATGTTCCGCCCGGAACACACCTTTGTTCCGGCTGTTTTTTTCCAAAATCTATGGAAAATAACGGGAACTGACTAATAAACAGAAAAAAATACAAAAAAGTTTAAAAAAGATAGGTAGGTAACGTACGTACGAAAAACATAAAAACCCGCGAGTCAGAGGTATTTTTTCAGCCTTTTAGCATGTGATTTTTTTGAGTAACACGGATTCCAAAAACGGATTATTTGTAATTAGTAACTTCTATCCTTGGGTAAAGCGGTTTTTACCCAAGGATAGGACAAGGATGTTTGTTTATTTCGATTACTTCATTGGTATTTGTTCCTTTTTTTATTTTTTGTCAAAAATTTTTTTTTTTTTTTTTTTTTTTGGGGAGGGGGGGGTGCATGCCTTTGTTCCGGGTAAAAATCGGCAAATCCGTATTTTTTCACCATTTTGCTAGTTTGTACCGTATATGCCGAAAAAAAAGTTGGCAACCCTACTAATGGTTGTGCCTTATTGATAATCCGTATACTTTGTACGAAATTGTTACCTACCCATATGCTATTTATCCATCTATTAAATAAGTGAAAGTATTTCTTCTAATGACCGTTGTGAAATAATATACGAAAGATGACACGCAATATGAAATGGAGGCAAATTGGAACTTTCGCTGAAAATCGTTAAGATAATAATACCTACATTAATTGTTAGTATTTAGTATTGGATAGTAGTTACAGAGTTCTGAACGATTTCGTAATAATGTGAAGTTTACTTGTGTAGGTAATTATTATTTTCGATTTTGCTTCTTAGAAGTAAATATGTAGGTATCTACAATTTCTTAAATAGGTACATATAGTAAAACTTACATAGTAAATGTTGTATAGAGTTCAAGATGATATGAAGTGTAATATCATCTCTCAAAGACTTGAAACAAATAATAGTTTTCTGAAATGTGATATAAATGAAGTTTCGGTCACGATTTGGCAGAAGAAATAAATGGGTTTACTGATAAAATTGGTTGATGTGGCACCATTGAAGAAAAGGATTATTATTATTAAGGATTGCTGCAATATCTCTTCTCTGTTTGTCTTCCTGGTAATCTTATGATTTTTATACTGTACCTATCGGTACTTTGCCTTTTAGAAGTTATACTGACTGGGCTGGGACTCTCTGTCGTGTTATTTTAAGTCTTTGTTTAAACATTTCTAATGCTTCAACTTCGAGGTTACCTTCTTTATTTCAAGCTCCTTGTAATACTTTTCCTAATTCCTTCCTTTTACCTAAAGGAATGAAACTTAAACTGCATAATTCTAATTTCGTTTGAAACAATAACTTTGCGTGATCTTTTTAACATGTTTTACACTGTTTACTGTGTCTTTGTGGGTCTTCAATTCCTTCATTGCTTTTATAATAGTTAAGATGGATTGTTTGAGATGAGACACCAATAATGTTGTGTAACTCCTTTTTACTGGGTCTTGCGTCACGCCTAATGATCTTTTATTTCTGCCCATAATAATGAAATATCCAATATCATTTTATTATCAACTTCTTTCAGACTTTCTTTGTTTATGATGATAATTTTAATAACAGTACACAATGGTGAAGTGGATGGAGCAGACAGAGGTGATTCCATTATTGGGTGATTAGGTCAAGAGACCCATGAAACTCATTGAGCATTCTTCATTAATCCAGTACAATTGTGTTAGGATGTCAATGAGTGTACTTAGGTTGGTTTCTTTAGTTTTATTCTTTGCATATTGAACACGGAAACAGATTTCAGACATTCACGCATAGTGAGGGGAATAATGCCATTTATGTACGTAAATCTACAAACTTTTAATTCTGTTTGGGATTTTTGCCAAAGATGTTAACTTTAAAGAAAATGTCATATTTTGGAAAATTGAGTACAATTTACTGTTTTTTTCTTTTCTTTTCTTCTTGTCTGTCTTTTTGGTTTCGTCTTCTTCCTCTTCTAGTTCGTCTTCGTCTTCTCTGTACCGATTCGTAACTCCACTACCTGCATAAAATACACCAAAAGCTGCCACTATAGCGACTATATCCATCCACAGTTTCAATGCAGCTTAAACAAACATTGAACATCCTCGGATGGGCTTTGACCCCGTCGCTTCGTGATAATAATTGGTTCTGTCTAATCTTCCAGTTGTCAGATGGGACTGAAACCAATTAGCTGGAACATGCAACACGGATATCTTTCTTATGATTGAAGAAAAAATTAAATAAATACCTAAGTAGGAAAAAATGGATTGCTTTTAACAGTTGATATGGATTGTTTGAGCTGAGACATCAACAGTATTGTGTAACATCTTTTTACTGAGTCTTGCGTCACGCCTCATGATCTTTTATTTCTGCCCATAATAATGAAATATCCAATATCATTTTATTATCAACTTCTTTCAGACTTTCTTTGTTTATGATGATAATTTTAATAACAGTACACAATGGTGAAGTGGATGGAGCAGACAGAGGTGATTCCATTATTGGGTGATTAGGTCAAGAGACCCATGAAACTCATTGAGCATTCTTCATTAATCCAGTACAATTGTGTTAGGATGTCAATGAGTGTACTTAGGTTGGTTTCTTTAGTTTTATTCTTTGCATATTGAACACGGAAACAGATTTCAGACATTCACGCATAGTGAGGGGAATAATGCCATTTATGTACGTAAATCTACAAACTTTTAATTCTGTTTGGGATTTTTGCCAAAGATGTTAACTTTACAGAAAATGTCATATTTTGGAAAATTGAGTACAATTTACTGTTTTTTTCTTTTCTTTTCTTCTTGTCTGTCTTTTTGGTTTCGTCTTCTTCCTCTTCTAGTTCGTCTTCGTCTTCTCTGTACCGATTCGTAACTCCACTACCTGCATAAAATACACCAAAAGCTGCCACTATAGCGACTATATCCATCCACAGTTTCAATGCAGCTTAAACAAACATTGAACATCCTCGGATGGGCTTTGACCCCGTCGCTTCGTGATAATAATTGGTTCTGTCTAATCTTCCAGTTGTCAGATGGGACTGAAACCAATTAGCTGGAACATGCAACACGGATATCTTTCTTATGATTGAAGAAAAAATTAAATAAATACCTAGTAGGAAAAAATGGTGTGGTAATCTGACAACTACTTGGTTTGTATATCTGGTGTGAAGGTATTCAATACTCATGGTACAATGACATCTGGTTTACACGGTAACCTTTTCAGTGAACCATAAGAACCCTTGATAAAACCTTTTTCAAAACTGTCAAAAACAAGAAGCTAAAAAATAATAATGTTAAAAAGTAAAATAAAAGAATGTGAAAATAACATCAAGACTGCAAATGACCTCAACAGTATAGCTAGGAAATTAAGAAGACGAAGAAAAATATTACGAATTATTTTTTGCGAAAGGTAAAAAAAGAAGGGAAAGAAACGATATCTCAAATTTCATGGTATCTATTTAGGTATGCATTATTTCATTGTAAAAAAAAAACTTTTAATGAGGTGTGTGGATCCCACATCCATGATAATAATTAGCGATTATCTCAGAATGAGGAGAAGTCCCTACCGTACCAAACCAGTTTTACATTCCCCTTTCTGAAGTACTTGGAAGTTTTGTGGAGAAGTCCCTACCGTAAAAACCACTCAAACCAGTTTTACATTCCCCTTTCTGAAGTACTTGGAAGTTTTTTTTGGGATGAAAGTCAGTCGTGCGTAAGAAAGTCCGTTATTTTCTTCCTTTCTTCAGACGGGTTCAGAGCTCATGTAGTTTTACTTTTTCTGATTTCCGAGTACCTATTTTGCATTTCTTATGTCTCACATAATTATGGAGGTTGTTGTTTCAAATACAATACTGTTATACTGATGGTATCGGTTTTATATGTCCTGGCAGAGCTTGTTAAAGGATGAATTAATAATTTAGAAGTTTGTGTATGAAAGTATGAGTAGATATATTTATTACCAACATAGGTACATAATGTGAATTCAATGATTCTGTGCTTACGTGGAAAGTTGTAAAATGTATCTACTACTTTTGGTACAACAAAAATATGTAAAATACCGTGTAGTGCCTAGTCCATAATTTTCTATTAAGTGGATTGGGTTGAGGCAAGTGTATTGGGAAGTTTTTTAATCGGGCAGTGTGCCAGGATTGGTACATTGAGGACGATTTTCCCATGATTGTTGTCATTAAGTTGCTCTAGCTAAACGGATTTTTTGAGCCGACGAAATTAATTTAGCCAATACTCGTAGAGGACTTAACGTAATGAAGGTACCCTGTGTTGGAAGGAGAGAGGTTAGGTATGTTAACTTGTAAAAGAAAATTGCAAGATTATCTGAAATTCTACACTATCTAACTAAAGACTTGGATTACAAACGAATATCTACCGAATACGTACGAGTATGAACTTGTACTATGTACCTAGATAGGAAACTTTATTTTATACAAAAGCAAAATTTTCTTACCTTTATCTTATTCCCTGGCACTCATATCTGAAGCTCTAAATTCTACTTTGTTGGAAAAACAACACATCATACCCGTGCGATAGAATCTATCGCATCGGATAGATAGATAGATAATATTAGACAGGTTCCCCAAGGGATAAATTAAAATATTATGGTTATCTGATAGTTATTATTGGCTTATGATTAGCCATTTTTATAGCATAATCATCAATCATCATAATTATTTCAAAGTTACCGTAGGTTCAGCAGAATCGTCAAAGTTACGCCCATGAAATTTCTTCTGCTTTTGCAGAGTTGATTGCGGGTCTCAGTCTGAACGTACCTGTATTTACTTACCTATATATATAGATTGATAGGTATATCCAGATTCTAGGTAATCATGAATGAAAAATAATCAAAACAGATAGTAGGTACATAATATATGTACCTACATAATATTATGTACTTAGGATGTGGGACTATGGGATGAGAAGTAGCAAAAAAAAAAAACCGGTTTCAAGTTTAAAAGTCCGATTTTTTTGTTCCAAAGAAGTTGTAGGTACTGCTCAGGAGGATATAATGAAGCGGGGATTGTTCATGCCTAGGTTGACCCCAAGAACAGCAAGCAAATCCAGTGGGGGAGCCCTTGAGCCGAGCAAACCACGGTACATCACTGCTCGGACTCTAGGGCCCTACCCTCGGCAAAATCCTGGATACCCTAACAACATTTTAGGTTGGGTAAGACGGGCTAAATGGATCGGACACAATCTAAGACATAAGGAATGCTGCTAACACTCATTGAAGGAATGGTTGAAGGAGCTAATCAACGCGGGAGACCCAGGAAAGAGTACATAAGAGATGTGGAGACCGATATGGGATGCCAGAACTACATGGAGCTGAAGAACTAAACTGCTGCTGCCAACCAATCGCCAGATTGTAACCTGAGAGAGAGAATTGTTGGCCTTATGCACGGTATATTTCAGTGTTTTGCAAAATGTATGGTTTAGCACACTGTCTTACCGTTGGCCAACAGTTCTCCAACCATGTAACCATTTTCCAACGCTAGGTCAACCATTTTCCCAAAGATGAGTCAACCCTACGATTTCCCAACCATGGCTGTTGTTAGGGTACGGCCCTGATACCTTTGCTGGGGGTTTCAAATGTTGAAGTAAGTTTTACATACATATTACACATCTCTTGCTATATCTGGTACTTTGTATGTCCATTTACTTGTCTCCATATGTTATACATGTTGGGTACATAGACTACATACATGTTGGGTACAGCGATGATTTACGTTTGTGGTTGGACGGTGTGTGGGTAGGTTTTGAGGATAGTACCAGTCCTAATATAGCAATATTTTGGTTTAGGATGGTGCGGTAGGAATTTGCCTGTGCTAAAGTTCACATGGTGATTATTCTTGCTTCTTGCAGTGATGTCTGTGAATGAAGATAAAGAATGTTGGTCTAGACTTGTGGAGTCCAAACCTAAACCCACTTGGCTTTGGTTTAGTTGAGGATAAAATGAAGCAAAATAAAGAGTATTGCTTTACCCCAATGAGCAGACTATTATTACATTTATTACCTATCCTAAATGCAAAAGCGTCGAGTTAAAAGTTAGAACTTTACTTCTTTCGCTCGATTAAACAAAAGTACCTACCTGTTGATTGTTTTGGTCTTAGAAGTTCCAATCAAGATCAATAATACGAATTATTACGAATCAATATTGTTATAATTTCATTTCATTCCTAATGAGAATCTTCATCCTGAGGCTTAATGATCGAGGTATGCTACTATGTTCCCAATTTATTAGATACAGGGTAACCTCAATGATGTAGTGATCTATGTATTATAAGTGATTAGCCCTCGAGATTTCAAACCTGGAATTTGCCATGGTGGTTCAAGTCCAAGCCACGCCATGAAATACATATTTATTATCATCAATTCCACAAAGGCAAAGCCTTGTTGAGACAGCCTAGGAATATGCCTTCCTTTTTAGCTGCTGATACGAATCGCAGTTCATCTTCATGTACATAGATATAGATGTCCTTGAGGATGTCTGGGACATCTTCGAGCTCTTCCTCGTTCTAGGTCTACAAGGATTGAACCCACGCTCTTATTGTTCCCAGATCACTTTGTATGTACATAATATGTACATATGTACATACATATTATGTTACCGGCATTCTAATCATATTACTATCGATTTCATTATACACTTTGCCTAAAAACGCTAGGCATTCTATAGAATACCTAAGGTATTTTAGAGAATGCCGGTATTATATAGATTGCCGGTAACATATACACTTTGTTATCGACACAGATATATCTCATCCACCCTGTATAACTTTTCCTCAGGCTACCAATCGTACATTTTACTGATCAGCAATCCCAGACGGATTACGAGCAGACAGTGTTATTTCAACATCTCCTTGTAGTCGCCCTATTCAGATCTTGGGTATTTTAGAGAATGCCGGTATTATATATAGATTGCCGGTAACACATACACTTTGTTATCGACACAGACATATCTCATGCACCCTGTATAACTTTTCCTCAGGCTACCAATCATACATTTTACTGATCAGCAATCCTAGACGGATTACCAGCAGACAGTGTTATTTCAACATCTCCTTGTAGTCGCCCTATTCAGATCTTGATTTCCGAGAGAATGGTACCTTGATTAAGCAGAAGGAATTTGATTAGCAATAAATCGATTGGATGTTTGATGGTGATTAATTATTCATCTGTCAGACGCGTAGAGTGGAAAGCTTCAAGGGTTCAAACTTCAAATGCCAGAATGGTACCTTGATTAAGCAGAAGGAATTTGATTAGCAAGAAATCGATTGGATGTTTGATGGTGATTAATTATTCATCTGTCAGACGCGTAGAGTGGAAAGCTTCAAGGGTTCAAACTTCAAATGCCATCAAGATGTACACTCGTATTTATGAACAAGAATGATCGTTCTTAGATCAGTCTCAAGTCAAAATTGACCAATCAAATGCCTTGAGACTATGCTTGGCACGAACTTAAGAGCCAGCATTTTGTTCATAAATATGAGTGGTAGTCTTGGCGTCTCCACTAATTTGTTTTTGTTTTTTGTTTTTTTTTTTTTTAAGTCCACAGATGAGATGGGCCAAATTGCCGCTATTTCCAGATACAAGTCAATGAAATACGGGGCATTTGTAGCAATATATTTGAAAAAAACATTTACCTACTTCTCAATTTAGGTAATGCATTTACCTGTCTGGTAGGTACCTACGTCTAAAATGTCTACACCAAAATCCCTGGAAAATTTTCAGAGGTTAAAATAATGATTATCCAATTCTAATATTTCTAGTCCGAATGATGAACAATAGTGATAGAAAATTCACTGTCCAGGAATGATCTCTCTCTCTCTCTCTCTTTCTCTCTCTCTTTCTCTCTGACCAGTGAGACACGAGTTCTGATGCTAATGCCCTGGGTTACATCAAGCATGACGGAATCATGTCTATTGAATTAGTATGGACATGAACTCATAGAAGATATTGAAGGACGCATCATCTGTGGAAATCCTTTTATCTTGAAACCCGGGTTCTTGGTTCATAAGCCATGAGTGTTTGCTCTTGAAGATGATGTCTCTGCCTCGTCTTGGTGGTATCGTATCTTTTGGTTCATAGAAATGAGCTAAGTGCTTTCTACGAGTATTTGCTCTTGAAGTCCTTGCTTTGGTGATGTAGTGGTCCAAATGATGGCGTGGGTTTAATTCCTTTGAGGTTTGGACATTGTCTTCCTCTGCCTCGTCTTGGTGGTATCGTATCTTTTGGTTCATAGAAATGAGCTAAGTACTTTCTACGGGTATTTGCTCTTGAAGTCCTTGCTTTGGTGATGTAGTGGTCCAAATGATGGCGTGGGTTTAATTCCTTTGAGGTTTGGACATTGTCTTATTTGCTCTTGAAGATGATGTGTCTGCCTCGTCTTGGTGGTATCGTATCTTTTGGTTCATAGAAATGAGCTCAGTACTTTCTACGAGTATTTGCTCTTGAAGTCCTAGCTTTGGTGATGTAGTGGTCCAAATGATGGCGTGGGTTTAATTCCTTTGAGGTTTGGACATTGTCTTCAAAGGTCTGTTATTTGAATCCATTGTGAACTGAAGAAAAGCCTAGCTGATTGTTGCTTTGGGCAACAGGTTTGAACTGTGAGGCTTATATGTGGCGGAGATGGACCTAACATAATTTTCATTCTGTTGATGCCTGCTCTAAAATAGGATTCTTTGAATCATTTTTTGCAGAAGCCTCTTATAGACACCAACATTATCGAAGTGATCAAATGACCATGATGAATACTATGAAATTATGAATACTTACTACTTCAATTGACCTTAACTTGTCTTTTTTTTAATTGAAACAGGTCTTAATTGTTGTTCCATAAAATGTAATGTTATTACCAATCAAATATATAAGACCTTGTTTAGACTGCTGGGGTAAAGGGACTTTTCAGTCCTATGCTGGTAGTATAAACAAGGTATATTCTATTCTATACTTCTTATTTCGACCAGTCTTTTTCCGACAATATTCAAAGGAGTTAAAACTTTGAAGAAATTCAGTAGGTACCTATAGTCATCAGGACGGAGGATCACTGGACCCTAATGAAAGGACTAAGGACAGTGTACATAACTTGATGTGTTGTTCGAGGTCTAGCATATCCTAGCCTAGACTCTAGGTTGTTCTAGGAAAATTATAATACGAAGCTATAGCACGTTATGTCAAATCCAAATGAGTTAAAACTTTGAAGAAATTCAGTAATTACCTAGTCATCAGGACGGAGGATCACTGGACCCTAATGAAAGGACTAAGGACAGTGTACATAACTTGACGTGTTGTTCGAGGTCTAGCATATCCTAGCCTAGACTCTAGGTTGTTCTAGGAAAATTATAATACGAAGCTATAGCACGTTATGTCAAATTCCATTGGTAATTTACGTTATTGCATTTCACGGAACAGATCAGATGATGAACCGTGAAGGCACTAGAGACATCCGCGGACAATGGTCCAGTTCGAATCCTCGTGATGGTTTGAAAATTGAGATGAAGTCTCGGACACATTGGCTGTTTTGGTCAACTCTTATTCTGATCATGTAGCTATCTATTAGAATTAAGTAATTTGTTTTAATACCGTACTTTTGGCCAAGCTGGGAAGTATTAAAATACATGGATAGTAACTCTTAAATGTTGTTTGTGTGTAGGTATTTAACCACAAAAATATCCATGGTAAATGGTAAGTAAAAAGTCAAAATATTTAGGTTATCATGGTAACCAATGGATTATGCGGATTAGTATTTAGAGCTTTAAAGATTAGAACAATAATGAACAATTAGGAATTTAGGTATGAATTTAAATGTATCTCGTGTATTTGGATCGAAAATATTGTGGTTTAAACAAATCCGTAGTAATTACTGATATTTTGTTCAAGTTATGAATAACACACATCTTATACAATGTTAAGATTACGTAAACGATTTAAAATTTTAAATACCACCTTCCCCTTCAGTACTTCACTCTTCACTTATGTGTGTTCGCTGTTGGTTTTGATTTAGGCCGTATTCCGTTAAAAAATAAGAAAATCGTACTTTGGAAAAGTTAGGTCGTTATTATGATGCTCAATATGACCTCAGAATTATGTCTACTGCTGCTGCTGTAGCAAAATAATAAATTTTGCAATTTAATGTTGCTAGATTTTGGTCTAGCGTGTCTTGGGGTGCGGCACCTGTTGTTGATTTATCCGCATCCCCACTGTTGTATTAATGATGTCATGAGTGTATTTTTATTATTTCTTCGTGTGGTTGTATTGTATATGAGTTTAAAAAAAAAAAAAAAAAAAAAATTGTTACATATTATTCATATTGTGGTGCTCAGTATTGGTTTTGATCTGTAATGATTGTTTATATTTATTGTTGTTTATTTTATTTTACAGAAAGATGTCAATAAAGATTTAATTTTCATAGTTTATGGTGTTGTATTGTTTAACATCTCCCTGCTAATTGAACCACAGGAAGATATTATATGAAATGTAGGTATTGGTGTAAAGTAAAAAAAAAAACATGTACCTAATGTGTTAATTCTTATTATGAAATGTGCTGTGTTTGTATTCTTCTTATTAAACAAAAGTACCTGTTGATTGTTTTGGTCTTAGTACCTAGTTCCAATCAAAATCAATTCATCAACAATACGAATTATTACGAATCAATATTGTTATAATTTCATTTCATTCCTAATGAGAATCTTCATCCTGAGGCTTAATGATCGAGGTATGCTACTATGTTCCCAATTTATTAGATACAGGGTAACCTCAATGATGTAGAGATCTATGTATAATAATTGTATAAGCGATTACTCTGGATTTCAAACCTGAAATTTGCCATGGTGGTTCAAGTCCAAGCCACGCCATGCAATACATATTTATTATCATCAATTCCACAAAGGCAAAGCCTTGTTGAGACAGCCTAGGAATCCTAGGATGCCTTCCTTTTTAGCTGCTGATACGAATCGCAGTTCATCTTCATGTACATAGATATAGATGTCCTTGAGGATGTCTGGGACATCTTAAGATTACGTAAACGATTTAAATTTTTAAATACCACCTTCCCCTTCAGTACTTCACTCTTCACTTATGTGTGTTCGCTGTTGGTTTTGATTTAGGCCGTATTCCGTTAAAAAATAAGAAAATCGTACTTTGGAAAAGTTAGGTCGTTATTATGATGCTCAATATGACCTCAGAATATGTCTACTGTAACGTCTGAAATTGTAAAGTTGCTTCCAAGAACTTTTATTTTGGGCAGTAAAAGACTGCAAAATTATGCCTAAACCAAGAACTGAAGATGTAGATAACTGCCTAAAATCTACTGCCTAACAATATACATAGTAATCTAGGCATTAGGCTGGTAGGTAGCTAGGATGTAGGTACCTACTTAGAACAAGAGGTGTTATTTTTATCTTCTTTTTTCGACCAACAGAAATTAACACGAATTCCCTGAGAACGTATAAAACAAACTTACGAACAAAGTTATACTTCCTCATGAATTTAGCATTATTTAGCTGTAACAAAAATATCCATCCCGTATAAATAATCTTTTTTTTTTATCAGTACTTTTTTGTGGAGGGTAACTCTTGACGTTAATTTTTTAACACGAAGTTTAGCTGTAACAAAAATATCCATCCCGTATAAATAATTACAGGGTGGCACCACTAGAAGGCCCTGTAGTACAGGGTGATTCAAAGGTCCAATATCAGTTTCGATTTTTCCACCCAAATAAGCACAGAAGCCGTACTTTGGACCATCTGATCTGTGGACTTTTTATTTGAAAGAGACAAATTAGTGGAGACGCCAAAACTACATTTTACTTCATTCCTCTCTCTCTCTTTCTCTCTCTCTCTCTCTCTCTCGCTCTCTCTCTCTCTCTCTCTTCCTTCTTCATAATTTCATAATTCAATTTATCAATTTACTGGATCATTTTTATTTGAGTTCCTTCTTCATAATTTCATAATTCAATTTATCAATTTACTGGATCATTTTTATTTGAGTTCTTGGTGATTATCGATTAAAAATTTACATACCAACCTGGATGGTTAGGTAAAAACAAGTCAGCCTAAAAGTTTTAATCTAGTACCTATTTGATTTTGATTAGGTAATAAGTACCTTTCTTACCTAACATCTGCTTTTATTTCCGAAAATTTTCCTTATAGGTGACAAAATCTCCTCGGTAAAACATCCTTGTGAGCAACTTTCTTTCGTTCTTCCGGATATCAATAAAAAATATCATGTGGAATCATCATCATCATCTTTTTCGTCTTTTTTCCCCTTCAATTTTATGTTTTGCCAAAACTTGAAGTCGACAGTGATCAAATATCAGTGGTTCTTCTTCTTCCTTGCCTTTCCCGTGTTCAGACGGGGTCGGCGTTTTTTTCCAATAACCGGCGGCGCGGCGTTCGCCAGCCTCTCAATCAACCCTAGCTACAACCTTTGCTATATCTTTAGCAACATAAATTTCAGCCTGGCATCCTCCCTGTTTAAAGTCTCCCCACCTATAATATGTAGGTGTCGTTTCTAATTGATTTTCTTGGTTGGTTCGTCTTGAATATGTTATCCACATGTCTCTATTTTGCATAATGAAAGATATTATGACTGAATGTTATTAGATGTTATTAGAAAGATGTAATGAAAGATGTTATTACGTGGTAAATAGGTATTAGACCTAACGAAGATGTTCCTCATTATTTATAAATTCACAATTATCCGACTATAGTTCACTACTTCCCGATAGAAATTAAAGAGAGAATCCTGACATACTGGAAATCACTGAATCAGTCAACCGGTACGGGCTCTGAGCGCATCAATAAACTTTAGCAATGAGTTATTCACGCATAGTGAGGGGAATAATGCCATTTATGTACGTAAATCTACAAACTTTTAATTCTGTTTGGGATTTTTGCCAAAGATGTTAACTTTACAGAAAATGTCATATTTTGGAAAATTGAGTACAATTTACTGTTTTTTTCTTTTCTTTTCTTCTTGTCTGTCTTTTTGGTTTCGTCTTCTTCCTCTTCTAGTTCGTCTTCGTCTTCTCTGTACCGATTCGTAACTCCACTACCTGCATTGTAGGTACATAGGTACTGATTTTCTCTAATCACTACGGGCTAAAAAATTCCCGGAGGGACGGACCCTGCTTGTTTTTCTCTTCTTTTCTTGTCTGTCTTTTTGGTTTCGTCTTCTTCCTCTTCTAGTTCGTCTTCGTCTTCTCTGTACCGATTCGTAACTCCACTACCTGCATAAAATACACCAAAAGCTGCCACTATAGCGACTATATCCATCCACAGTTTCAATGCAGCTTAAACAAACATTGAACATCCTCGGATGGGCTTTGACCCCGTCGCTTCGTGATAATAATTGGTTCTGTCTAATCTTCCAGTTGTCAGATGGGACTGAAACCAATTAGCTGGAACATGCAACACGGATATCTTTCTTATGATTGAAGAAAAAATTAAATAAATACCTAGTAGGAAAAAATGGTGTGGTAATCTGACAACTACTTGGTTTGTATATCTGGTCTGAAGGTATTCAATACTCATGGTACAATGACATCTGGTTTACACGGTAACCTTTTCAGTGAACCATAAGAACCCTTGATAAAACCTTTTTCAAAACTGTCAAAAACAAGAAGCTAAAAAATAATAATGTTAAAAAGGAATTAGTATGTGCTTACCTACCTTGTTAGCTGTCAAAGTTCTAGCCTTATATGGGAAATATAAATTAAGAACTTTGAACTTCATGGTCAGAACACCCTCTTTAATACCTGAAAAAACAATCAAGGACAAAAATGCCTTCAAGACATTTGACATATTTCTCTTGAAGAACTTGGTGACAATGTCACCCAAGCTCTCACAATAAAATTATTAATGTTAAACATACTTACATACCATTCACAATGATATTAATTTTCTTAATTATTCGCAGCTTGTAGTCATAGATCAAAGTAATGTCCACATGCTCGATTCAGGTACAGATGCACTTAGCAGTTACCCTCGTGAGGACACTTCTTAAGGAATCTCAAAAACAACAAGGAAAAATGATTTTATACTAGGCTGTACATACCGCATGGTGAGTAGGTAGGTATTTCAGGAACTGTAAAACCTTAGGGCAAAAACTTAACCAGCTTAAAATACCTAGCACAAATACGTACAATACCTACCTGTCAGTTCATGTTTGTGGGGAAAAAATACCCAACACCTCAAGGGATAAGCTAGACATTAGAGAATAACAAGGTAGACAAAGTTGTACTTAAACAAGAGTTCTTCGATTTTGTAATTAATAATAAATTAATAAAATTATTCAAGAGGAAACTAATGGTTAGGGTTGCCAACCGTACGTTATTTCCCGGAACAATCCGTATTTTTGTCAAAAATCAAATGTTCCGCCGGAACACACCTTTGTTGCTGAGCCAAATCTGATTAATTCAATTTAATCTTTTGTTACAAACAAAATCAAAACTAATAAGAACTGTGCAAAGATTACGTAGATCACATACCTACTTTAACATCTACTGATCCACTCACTGAGCCAAATCTGATTCATTCAATTTAACCTTTTGTTACAAACAAAATCAAAACTAATAAGAACTGTGCAAAGATTACGTAGATCACATACCTACTTTAACATCTACTGATCCACTCCAGACATCTTAATTTAACAACTACCAATTTATTATTAGCTCTGACCATTACCAGATATGAATCTACCAGATCCAAATCTACCATTACACCCACGGCATTGGAATTTCCATGGTCTAAATCTGGAATAGCGTGGTATACCAAGTAGATGAAATGGTTTTGGTAAGAGAGTCATACATCTTTGTTATCGTTAGAGATTCGCACTATCTCTAACGATAAGAGCTTCTTGTCAGAACATTTCAAATTTGATTGCAAATAAATATGCTCTGGTTTCTGCATGAGAACGTTTTATATTTCATCTACATATGACGGATTGTATCCGTCCATCCCTGTTTTTAAATCCCAGGCTTGGTGAGCTCCTACTTTAAGTAGTTTTATTCCAGGGTCGTAACTTTTGGGCTTTCTTTGAGCTCAAGTCTTACAGCTTTCAGTAAAATGGAAAAAATACAGTCGATATTTACCGTTTTAAACGGATCATAATGTCTTTTCGTCTCATACAAGAAAATTTCACAAGTCTCAACAATACAGTTCAAAGGGAACACACAAGATAACTGAGTTAGAGGGCCATGTGTAAGATAAGTCAGATAAAGTTCAAACGAATTTATTCCCTCTCTTCAATAATTTTGGCATAAAAATTTGCTTTGATGTAGGTAACCTCAAACGGAAATAATCCGAGTGTCATGTTGGAATAGATATAATATGATCTGAAGTATCATTTACTCTGTCTAGATCAGTATCTACAATGTCAGTTATAACTAGCACGCGAAGCATGTCCCAGATGGTATGAGATGATATTCCATGCAGTCGGTCTTTTGTTTGAATGTCTGGACTTGTGTTTGTATTGTGTAGCTGTAGCAGCAGTTCAGCTATTTAGTAGTAAAAGTAAATATAATGATAGTCACTAATAACACTCTATTAGCATTAGGAGCATATTGTTTCTACTTTGTGTTACTATATGATGACATGCATTATTTTCACACAGATGTTTGTGAGTGTTTCTGATATTTATATTCATAAGACAGAGAAGTTACCAGTACGTTATCTCTAATAATTTATGAAACGATATTCATCTAAATTGAAAACACATGTAAATATTCTAATAGGAACTTGTTCAAAACCAAAATCTGCTCTATCTGCAGACATTAGCGCAAGGAATTTTCATTGAGATCCCACGATGAACATTTTCTTGGAAACATTTTTGTTCTTGTTTTTGGAAGGTTGTTTTTACTTTTCTAATCACCTCCGATTTTCCATTTTGTTCAACTTCACGTGTACCTAGGTAATACGTATCTACTAATCTTACTTGTAAAATGCAGTTTTATAATCCAAAGTGTGTTCCTGTACTGGTAACTCTACAAGACGTCATGCCACATTATCAGCTGGAAGAAAACATTCAGGAAAAAAGATATTATCAATTTAGGGATACTACCTTTAATTTATTATAGGTACTAAAAAAACTATTACCAAAGCAGTTGTTGTGTTTACGTTTTCTCGGGTACCCTTAGTTCTGGTCGAACGAGTTTCATAGATGGTCACAAGACAGGTGTTTCTGATGTTGCGCTCATCCTCATATTCATGATTAAACCCACTCAGCACAATGTTAGCGATGAGGCTAATCCTGTTTCCTATAATAAGCATGATATTGACTTCTTCAAAGTTCATGTGCATATCGATTATACATATGAGAATACCTGCCTATTGGATATTAGACGAACTTAGGTTAGAGAGTAGAGAATACAGATTGCTACCTGTCTCAAGTACTAAACCTATAACGTGATCAGGGAACTCGGCCATTTCGTGATGTACCTATTGCTTTAAGATCTTGGTGAACTCAGTGCTGTTTCGTCAAGTATTGCTTGGTGCTCAGGAATTGTATTGTTCTTCAAGTGTCCATTATCCATTTCAATTTGTTTCCTGTTTTCTCATTCGAATTCAGTGTCTTTGCAAATCTTTGGATCTATTGAAGTACTTAGGTACTCTCTCTTTCTGGATGACATTGGTATTTCCTAGATTCCTAGTGTAATTGCAGAGCTTTCTCTGGGTCATTTTAATCAATGAAGGGTATTTCATCATAATTACTTGGCAACATTAACCTTCGGAAGACCAAATGTCTGCTAGGTAAATCGGACACCGAAACTTTATTTTCACTGTCTTTTGGAAAAATTCCAGTTAATTCCAATCTTCCAGCAATACTTTCTACAAGTTCGGACATTGTTTTCAGGAAGGGAACACCTGGTCATCTCCGTATTTAGGTCACCATCAAGAATCACGGCCACACCAACCAATAACTTCAACCATATCAGTCAGTAGTAGCTTTATTATACCTTCAATCTCATAAAACCCAGAGACCTGGAACTGTTGCTCTAGTAAATTAAACTGTACGCGAATGCACGAATAAAACAAAGATGTTATCAAAAGCAACCTAATCATAGCAATGTCATGACCAGAGCTAGCTATGTACCTGTTATTAGTACCTAACTACTTGCTTGGAGTACTTTCTCTCAGATTTACTCTACCGCGGAGTATGTTATTAGCTTTAATTAAGTTAAAACTTAGGTTTAGATTTAGAATTAGTATAGACAGTATAGTACCTCAATTGGAAATAGTAAAGATGTACCTGATGAGGTGGTTGTATTAAACAAAGCATAGAGAACCTTGAAATTGGATTTGTTGACAGATTGGGTGAGAGCAGGGGATATGTTGCCAATTTCGTTATTTTTTGACAACTTTCATACAAACTTTTCAAGCTCAAATTTTACAATATCTGCCATGTGGCTATAGCTAGCAGAACCATGTAGGTACCTACGTACCAACTTATAAGAAACCTACAAGTATGATTGTTAATGTTGAGCTTTATCTATTCTTTCTTTCCTTAGCTTTATTTTCTTGGAGATGTTTTTTAGGTCTGCGGCAATTATTTCGACATGTTTGCTTGTTTTCATTTCTGAATCCAGACTCATTTGTTCCAGCTTTGAGTGTGGCTACAGACCATGGCCAATAAGTCGAGTTCTTATCTTAGTTTTTAGAGAAATTGCAGTGAAATCTCTTTTGGAGGGTGAGATATCTAGAGTGATATTGTCCATTACAATTTACACTACTCTCAAGTCTCTTACATTACTGTCAGTAACTGAGGCCGTGCCGGTGTCGGCATTACAATCGCTGTGTGTTAATTTATATGCTGTAATGCCATTTCTTTTCATAACCATTCTTTCTAGAAAAGAAAGTGTTCTTCGAGATGTTTTTATATACGCTCTTGTTTTCTAGTGTCGAGTTTAATTGTTCATAATTTGCCTGAAAGAGGAACGCCACATCAAAGCGTGTGACAAGAAGTGTTGTTTGGAGAGGAAAATGAATTATCCGATGCGAAAGAAAACAACGGAATAGCAACAACAATAACAGCAAGTCAACAATGTCTTGTTGAAATGGAATTCAAAACCCAAGGTTTTTTTTTTTTTTTTTTTTTTTTTTTTTTTTTTCCCGGGAAGTATCATCTACTCTGTCTAGATCAGTATCTACAATGTCAGTTATAACTAGCACGCGAAGCATATCCCAGATGGTATGAGATGATATTCCATGCAGTCGGTCTTTTGTTTGAATGTCTGGACTTGTGTTTGTATTGTGTAGCTGTAGCAGCATTCACAGGAAATTTCACAGGTTAATAATTACCTGTGCGTAAATTGATATCAATAAAGGCAGTTTCAAAATGAGGATTCTCCCTTGGGGTGGAAGAGAACAATTGTTTTCCACATTGGTGCCAAATGTCGTTAAATAACGGCTTTTGTTAATAGGTTGGTACACTGTTATAGGTTAGGTGGGTAGTGGATGCCCCTATCTACTTGAAGTTTTAAAAAATACCTACCTCATTATTTGATTTAATAAGTAATTGAAAATATAATACTAGTATCTAATAATAAAAACAACATCCAACGATTTACCTTCGACCACTTTCCTTTGATTTCAAAGTCACGAAAGCTGAAAATGAAAGTGACAACAAAAGTGAAGTTGTCCTAGTAAGTTCTTTATTTTGCATACTCAAAAGTGACTCAACTTCAGCAATCCAGTTATCCGCAGATATTGAGTACTTGCTATTCCACTTTCATTCAATACTTAAACGAGCCTGTCTGTTTGTAGTTACGACAAAAAAAGGCTCTCTTGGTTAATGGCGGAATTTTAGTTGGAAATTTACCTAAATAAAAACACATAAAAATAAATAAAGAAGTAGGTATACAAAACAGTAATACCTAAAAATAAAAGTAAATCTGGCGAAATCTGAGAATTCAAAGCTATATTTATGGAAAGAGAATTTTGTAACTCTTTTTCCTGTATAAAAATAATAAAATATATTTTATAGGTGTTTACAATTTACACAATTTTAGTATTATCGTAGGTTTATGAAGATACCTGTTTATAGATTATGTACCTATACCTAAATGGAAATGCTGTACCTACCTACCTACAGGCAAGACATGATATCGATCACAGTGATATTGATATCCTAAAAAAAAAAAAAAAAAAAAAAATGAAATCAAAACAACTTCACTTTTTTCGTCATTTCTTCACTTGAATTGTCAAAATTTCTACTGGAGTCTGGAGTCACACTCTTTGTGGTTTTAACCAGACAGTTCTTCCAATTGGTTGATACGCCAGTTGGCAACCAGTTCAACAAATTGAAAGTAGAGAAAAATTTGGTATTCACGAGTAGCTATCTATATTATGAATGGTTCAATAGTTTCAATAAAACTGGGTCTTTGAGGGGAAAATAATTCTGAAGGCGAAGTATAGGTAGGTACCTAAATTGTACGTGCCATAGGTGCTAATTGTAATTTTCTTCTTGTTACAGATTATTCGATGGAAATGCTAGTGACTAGGATTACGTGGTTCTATTGAGACATTCATCAACAACAGTCAAGTGGTAAGTACGAGTACCTCGTAACTTGACATTTTTCTAAAATTGTGACAGAATATAACGCATTAGTCACATCATCTTACAATAGAAAAAATATTAACGCAACAGACCACATCACCTTCGATTTAAATAATTTGAAATTTAAATAACGAGAGATACTTATCAAGTTTTCCAATAAATTAAAAAGAATGAAAGAAACCTGCTCATTGTCATGTGGACAGGTAAGTATACCGAATTAATAATTATACCAAGAACACAATAAAAAACACAAAGAAGACACTACTTGTATGTAAAGAACTAAAGACTAAATTAAAACCATGTTATTTTCAATTGATAGAACCCCCACTGGGCGAAGAGGACCACCCTGAAGACAGGTTGATGGTTCACAGGTAGTTGGTAAACTTCTCCTATTATATCAGGAGATACCCATTTTATGTAATAAAGGTACTTGGATAATGACAACAATGACTTTTGTTCAGCATTTGGCACCCTTGAGGGTATCTTTATCTGTGGCGTTACAAAAGTGAGAGGGTTTTTTAAGGCTCAATTTATAAATAGAACCTTCATCCTTTGTTGATTGCCTTTATTTTATTTTTAACCCAAAACATTAATGTTTTTCTTGCACCTATTAGGTAGACATTAGGATTCTCTGTTTATCTATTTCAGGATTCAGGTGTTAGTTATACTCAGTTGTTCATCTGTTTTTGTGCGGTACTGACGAAAAATTAGATTGGTTATATTTTTTGTGAATCGCGAATTTAATTAATTTTGTGAAGTTTTTATTAATTAAAATTATTTCTTTTTTTGTGATTGTTGCCATTTTTCCTTTATCTTGTGTAAAAGATCGCAATTCGCGAAATAATTTAGAGTGATCATTGCTTCATACTCTTCATAGTTTGTTGTTTACCGAGCTTTTTGTATTGTTGTGCACTTGGAATTCCATGGTTTCATCATTTTCCTCAACAAGTATGTAGGTATTCTTAATAGGTAGGTACTTCTTATTTTTTCCAAATTTAAAATTTTATTTTGTTCTTTCTGTACCTATAAGGTGTAATGTAATGCCTACTGACCGATTAAATTATTATATTTATGAAATTATGATCTTATTATGGTTATCCCGTTTATTATCATGACTGTTGATATAGCTGCTCACTGAACGTCATTCCTACTATTTTTATTTTTTCGAAATTGAAATCTTTCACGGTCTTCTAATTTGGTTGTTTTCTCCCAAATTATTAACTTATTGCGATTATCATCGGATGTCCATCTTCTTTTCTACCATAACAAGCAGAAATTATTAGAAATCTACAGGATATGTACTTGTACATACCTACATAGGTAGTTGTCCATTGCATTGCATTGGAAGGATTATTTGTGTTTACACCTGACGGTTTCTTAATTTATTTTTTACTTGTTTTAATGATAACATCTCCAAATTATATAAAAAATTGCAGCAAAAGAAAAAGTGAAGTTTGCACACTTGAAATCTTTTACATCTGCATTATTACTTGTTCAAACTTCATATTTATTTACATTTTTTTAATGTACACTGAGATGATTCACCTGGCTTATTTTATTGAGTGGTAAACTGCAAAATTGAGTAAATTAACTGAAATTAGAGGAAAGCTGCTCTCGAGTCTTCCTAACCAATCGATGAAAATGGAGCAGTTGCAAATGGGTAAACATTATAAATAAATGGTCGATTCCTATCTAAAAAGTTGGGAAAAATTCAAATCCGAGGTCAAAACTCCGAAAAAATAACTGTAAAAGGTCGAAAATTCTATTTTTATTTTCCGTTGTAATGAAAGAGTTCAAAGATGTGTGACGTCAGACTTTACGCAGTTGTTTTTTTTTTCCGCTAGGTAGCGCCAGTATGCAAGCACGCTTGCGGAGGAGCAGAAAGAAATGCACAGAAACGTATGCG
>NW_007378745.1:27776-71759 GCF_000475195.1 Diaphorina citri
GCTTGTAGCTCAGATCCAGGTAATTATTCATACAAGATACGCGTAACAAGAACAGAATCACAAAACGTATTATCCTCAAACACATAAGTCAACACTTGAAGACATGTTTGAAATAGAGTGTCACATCCAAAAGATCTTATCTCAAGAGATCTTCAGAGTCCAGAGTCACACAGACATTGGCAAGATGAATCTCTCAATGAGAGATGTGTAAAGAGTTAGTGAGTGAGTCATGAAAAAGAACTACTCTTTTCAGTGGACTACTCAGTTAATGAGTCAGATCCTAACTCCCTATCTGTCTATACCTATAGGGAGTTGAAGTGTGAGTTACTGGTTACATGTATGTTTTAGTATTTGACTATTTGACTGAGACTTCTTCTCTTACTGGAGGTATACCTTTGCCAATCTTACTTGGGGCCTTACCCTCCTTTATCCTACACTTCCAAACCTTCCTACTTCCTATCTAATGCCTGCTGCTTTCTCCGTCCCTTTTCTCTCAAGTCTTCCTCAACCTTATCATTAACTGAGTAGTCCGATGAAATTTTCATTATTAACTATGACTCCGTTTGTAAAAGAGGTACCTGATTTTATATTTGTTTGAAAAATAAATACCTAAATATATTTAAACAAAAAGAATAGAAACAGGAGTCTACTCTTTCCAGTGGACTACTCAGTTAATGAGTCAGATCCTAACTCCCTATCTGTCTATACCTATAGGGAGTTGAAGTGTGAGTTACATGTATGTTTTAGTATTTGACTGAGACTTCTTCTCTTAGACCTTTGCCAATCTTACTTGGGGCCTTGCCCTCCTTTATCCTATCCTTCCAAACCTTCCTACTTCCTATCTAATGCCTTCTGCTTCTCCGTCCCTTTTCTCTCAAGTCTTCCTCAACCTTATCATTAACTGAGTAGTCCGATGAAATTCTCATGATTAACTATGACTCAGTTTGTAAAAGAGTTACCTGATTTTATATTTGTTTGAAAAATAAATACCTGAATATATTTACATAAAAAGAATAGAAATAGGAGTTAGGAGTTATAACTCACTCACTCACTCTTTTACACATCTCCAATCTCAACACAAATCATGAGATTCATGAGTCAAATGACTCCTCGAAGTGTGAGTTACATGTATGTTTTAGTATTTGACTATTTGACTGAGACTTCTTCTCTTACTGTGTATATCTACCTTTGCCAATCTTACTTGGGGCCTTATCCTCCTTTATCCTACCCTTCCAAACCTTCCTACTTCCTATCTAATGCCTTCTGCCTTCTCCGTCCCTTTTCTCTGAAGTCTTCCTCAACCTTATCATTAACTGAGTAGTCCGATGAAATTTTCATGATTAACTATGACTCAGTTTGTAAAAGAGGTACCTGCTTTTATATTTGTTTGAAAAATAAATACCTAAATATATTTAAATGAAAAGAATAGAAATAGCAGTTAGGAGTTATAACTCACTCACTCACTCTTTTACACATCTCCAATCTCAACACAAATCATGAGATTCATGAGTCAAATGACTCCTCATAAATAATGCACTGCGCGGGTCTGAAAATTTCACATCCGTAAAGGACGTAATCCTCCATGGCCGCTAGGTAGCGCCAGTATGCAAGCACGCTTGCGGAGGAGCAGAAAGAAATGCACAGAAACGTATGCGCAACGCATAAACACATTATTGTGTTACCTGCGAGGGAGCTTTGCTCGGGACATTTGGTGTGACGTCATCGTGTACGGGAGCGTATGCCGTAACGTCAAAGTTCACGATTTACCAGTATTTTTTAAATCGATTTATCTCAGGATCTAGAAGTCGTGGGAGAAAAAGAAAAATTCCGTTGGTCCTCGTTTTTCCTGCTCTATGACTTTGAAACATCACCCAAGTAAGCGCAACTGATCTATTCATAAAATCGTAGGTACTTTTGTATGTACCTACCAGTCTTTTGGCTACAAGAGATATTTGGCTCTGAACTTTGTAATAATACAGTCATATTGATATCCATGAAAATATCCTAAACCTCGCATAACGGAAACCGATCGAACTCAAAAAACATCCAACTTATCTCACAAGCTCAAATGGTTTAACCTACGCCCTAATCTATCTCCAAATCCCATTTCAAATACCTACATACTTAACATGACATTTCCATTATCTAGGAATCAGATCTTAATGATGTGGATATTGTAACATGTTATCCATATCAAATATTCATACGGGATAGTTTCGGAGATCTACATCGTCTATCATTCGATCAAAATGAGTTTAATCCAGTATTAGAAGAGCTTGGAGCTTGTAGTAAATGAATTCGTCATCTTCAATGAATGGAATATTGTTACTATGATCCCTGGTTGATCTTGATTTGATAATCTTGTAATTTTATTCATTTTCAAAATATACCTACTCGTAATAAAGATAAGAAAAATGTAGATAGAAAGGCGATTTAAAAACAATATGGAACTTGTGAAACTCTATGATAGTGACGGAGTTCCCGCCCTTCTTATCAAACTTTATTATACTTTATACCCATTTACCTACATTAAAGATACTCGGACGAAAATGTATTTGATCTCTCCTTTAGTGTTTTATGACAAATTGGTGACATTTTTATCAAATCCGTACTTTATTTTAATATTTAACATATTTTAATAACACCAAACTAAATATGTATCTAATCAACCTGTACATATTCGTTCAAAATGTTTTTTTTTTTTTTTTACTTATAATTTTTTCGTAACATCGGGAGAAAGGGAATCGGTCCATCCCTAGCTTCCATGGAGTTCAGACGCCACTGGAACACAAAATATAACCACGCAAAGACATAATGTAACGCGAAGAAAAGAAGCTTAAAAGTTGTTTCTGTTAAGACTCTTAATCTGTCATGAGAATTTTTTTGTGAAAACGAAACTGGAGAAAGAAATACCCACCAGTGTAAAGTTTGAACTAAGAGACATGATCAAGATAGAGGAAAACATTGTGACACTGTTTAATCCCAGTAGTTTGAAGGAAAAGGAAAGTTTTCATGTTGAATTACAAAGACAAGCACCACATCAGGCGAAAAAAAAGTGAGTGTTTCAGAGGCTTTTTTTTATTCGTAGCAATGAAACAACTGCAACATTAGACTCTTGTGGTCTGTGTCGTAGCATGCCCATCCTGTAGTATACTTCTCATCAGATAGGCCAGGAGAGAAGACTACCTACTTTACATTTATTTTGGGTGCTGGGTCAGCTCGAGAACACAAAAAAGAAACCCGTAAAAATATTTGCAATCTAAAAACGAGTGCAATTTTTGTCTATGATGGGCATTGAAGAAATCCAAGATTGTGCATGCACCATCGGAATCGGTTTCGTTTTCACAAGGAAAATACATCCCTGCTATTGGTCTAAGAAATATTAGAATGTATGTTCGACCGCCGAAATTGGCTCTTTTTCGAGAAAAAGGACGGAAAATCCGTAAAGAAAAAGGGAATCGGTCCTTCCCTAGCTTCCATGGAGTTCAGACGCCACTGGAACACAAAATATCACCACGCAAAGACATAATGTAACGCGAAGAAAAGAAGCTTAAAAGTTATTTTTGTTAAGACTTTTAATCTGTCATGAGAATTTTTTATCGTCTGGAGAAAGAAATACCCACCAGTGTAAAGTTTGAACTAAGAGACATGATCAAGATAGAGGAAAACATTGTGACACTGGTGTAATCCCAGTAGTTTGAAGTCTAAGGAAAGTTTTCATGTTGAATTATAAAGACAAGCACCACATCAGGCGAAAAAAAGTGAGTGTTTCAGAGCCTTTCTTTATTCGTAGCAATGAAACAACTGCAACATTAGACTCTTGTGGTCTGTGTCGTAGCATGCCCAAATGCCCATCCTGTAGTATACTTCTCATCAGATAGGCCAGGAGAGAAGACTACCTACTTTACATTTATTTTGGGTGCTGGGTCAGCTCGCCAATGTACCAATGAACAGGAATTTTTTCTACAGTCAGCACCTTTTTTAATTAAATTTAATGCATTAATGAAACTTCAAAGCACTTTACATGATGCATTTTATGTATCCAGACCATTATCTGCATAATACTGATTTTTATTAGCAATATGAACGTGTCGTCCCAGGTAATTATTATAACATTGTAATCTGGAAATACAATCGGAGAGTCATCTACATTCTTTTCCATCTCAATAGATCCAGTGGGATTTATTCCGTGGGATTACACCTGAGATAAGCAATGGCCAGGGTCGGTCACAGGGGGGCTTTATCTGGACCCATTTATGTTACCCAGGGCCCAGGTTCCTGAAGGGAGCCCCGAACCTCCAATGTTTTCCCACAAAAAGGGAAATAAAGGAGTGCCTACTCATAATTTCGCTAAGTCTACTTATGGCAGATCTTGCCACTGAGATTCAACACGGATTTGGTTATGTCTCGTGAAGGATTTTCTTTGACTTCACCCATTTGATTTAGACAGGCCAGTATTTTGAAAACTCTCTCTGGTAAGATCGGGCATTAGTATTATTGTTTTTAAACAATTTTTTCCTAATCAAGGGATAAATAATGTAAAAACTGTCGCTAAGAGATGACCATGGTTGGATTTTACCCCGAGGGTCGAGGCTATGAGCGGCCCTGGTGAATGGCATCATCGGGATTGTTATAATGTGCATTAATTCCGTTTTATACTTATTATCCACGTAAATATAGTCATATACGAGTACTATTCCCAGTGAATCTACGATGGTTTAATGGTCAAGCCAGCTTTATCTCTTCACTTCTTTCAAGTTCATACACCTCGGTAGTAACTAAATCTGGCACTGTTCGGAGTCGTTATAATATCCGTCCTATAACCCGATGCAGCATAACTAGGGTGACCATAATTTTTTTGGCCCAAAGCGGGACGCAGTCCTTTTTGGACGAAGGGGGGGGGGGTGAGGTACAAACATAGTCATATACTATTCCCAGTGAATCTACGACGGTTTAATGGTCAAGCCAGCTTTATCTCTTCACTTCTTTCAAGTTCATACACCTCGGTAGTAACTAAATCTGGCACTGCTCGGAGTCGTTATAATATCCGTCCTATAACCCGATGCAGCTTAACCTGCATAACGTACAATGTAACCATGGTGATTGACATTCTTCACCATCTCATTCATCCCTACCTATAAATACATACAATTTTCAACCAAATGATGACAAAAATATATTCGGATTAGGATTGGATTGAATTCTTCCTGGTGGGTCACCTTCCTACTTGCTTACTATACGATTATTAGGTGTGTAGGTACCTAGTTTACCAAAATACCAGGAGACCGCGAAAGCGTCTACCTTCAGAGACGGGCATATTAGCTATTCTTAATGTGCTATGCGCTGCTGAGACAATACTACCAAAACCATATCAATAGCATTAGTGACATCAAAGAGGTGAGCTTTGAAATGAACCCTACCTATAAATACACACAATTTTCAACCAAACGATGACAAAAATATATTCGGATTAGGATTGGATTGAATTCTTCCTGGTAGGTCACCTTCCTACTTGCTTAATATAAGTACGATTATTAGGTGTGTGGGTACCTAGTTTACCAAAATACCAGGAGACCGCGAAAGCATCTATGTACCTTCAGAGACAGGCATAGCTATTCATTAAGAATAGCTATGCCTGACTCTTAATGTGCTATGCGCTGCTGAGACAATACTACCAAAACCATATCAATAGCATTAGTGACATCAAAGAGGTGAGCTTTGAAATGAATCTCTCTCTCATCAAACAGATAAGCACTAAATGGCTAATTACCTAGGTATAGCTTCTTACCAAGATTTCTAATTTGTCACTTGGATTAGATTGACTTATTTGCACACCAGATCAATCCAATACATTAAAAGTAATCCACTAATGTATTTTTAATTACCTATACTTGTATAATTTATGGTGTCTATTTTATTATAGATTATAGGTACCTATTATTTTGCCAGACGCATAAATCTTCTGATATAACATATTCACATCTACATAGGTAGGTATCTATGTCAATAATTATATAGGTATTTCTATCTGTAATGTATGTCAATTATGGTAATCTGTAATCCAAGTCATTAACATATTAAATTAAGTGAACAACATTATAAAACCAGGTATTTTTTTTACCGTCACAACATGTCGAATTATTTATGTTAATTTGTTAATCATTGATTTATTCATATTTTTAAATAGAGGCGCTTGATATAACGAATTTCGATGGAGACTTGCTTGTAATACGCAGACATAGGTTGGCTTTGGCTGTACACATATTATTTATAGCATCGTTTGTCATTTTACCTTGAAAATTATTTAATTTTGTATCCTAGATAATTATGATATAACATGAACATAATATTATTTTCCTATGTGTACCTAGTATTGGGTATAACTTTATTATTTTCCAATGCAAATGTGTATTTAAACGATATCTATTTTATTTCCTCTGAGATTTTCCATTAAAATTGTTTGTAGGTATGAAGTATAGACACCATCAATCAGTAAAAAATAAAAATAGTAAATGTCATGCAGTACATGTATAAACCACAAGATATCTTCAGATCTGATAAAAAGTCATCAGTGATGATCAGTGTTTGAAACTTCAAAGTTATCAGATTGATGAGGTAGTAACAAGTGGTGGTGTTTGGTGCTATTGAGGTCAGAAGATCAAATACATAATTCTGTCTGACAGGTTTACTTTTGACGGACATTAGGGTGTCCGATCTGTCTTGTCAGGCATAGCTATTCTTAATGTGCTATGTGCTGCTGAGACAATACTACCAAAACCATATCAATAGCATTAGTGACATCAAAGAGGTGAGCTTTGAAATGAATAATAGTTTCAGTGACAATTGAGACATCACATACTCACATTCCTGGCATGCCATTATACTGTGCCGCTCTGTCTCCAGATGCATGTTCTCACGGAATCCTATTTGTCCACATAAATCTGTCAGGCAGACAGGCAAGTCCTCAAATAACTCTTCAAGTATTCATTCTGAAAACGCTTTCTAAGATTTCAAAGTTATTCTATGAGATTTCATACGCATTCTGAGATTTCTAGACGCATTTCTTAAATCCATTGGAAAAAATGATCAGGATTCAGAAATGCTCTACAGGTCTGCTATTTGTTTTATGAGTTACGACCCATTATGTTGATATCTATCGTACTATTGGTACTTTCAATTGATATCCATGGTACTTTGACTGAAATATCTGAAAGTGAACGCAGGTCTGCCATTTGTTTTTACGACCCATTATGTTGATATCTATCGTACTATTGGTACTTTCAATTGATATCCATGGTACTTTGACTGAAATATCTGAAAGTGAACTCCGTTCCAGTGAAAGTTCTCTATCTGAAAATCTCTGGCATTGTGATCGTACGTCTTGTCACTTTAGAATACCCTTTTCAATACCTAGTTTGTATTTACAGATTTACACTATTTACTAAAACCTATGTTTCCGGTCTGTTGGTACCTATTACATTATTTATTTTACTTATAGGCTAGGTATTTAGGACTTCCTAGAAATTTGGAATTCAGTTTGAATTAACTTGTCTATCTACAAATCTACATAATATGTAGATAGGCATTATGCCTATCAACTTAAAACATATCTTTTACAGAACATAATAATTTATCCATGTACCTACGTAAATAGTAAATGGGTATTCAGTTTTCAGATGAACCTAACTGCATACTAATCGAAATTACTTACAGTAAGAAGATTAGCAAGGCGACAAAAAATAAGTATTGATACCCAATGTAACAATAACAAAAAAGAGGTACCAACATGTTTAAGATAATATAATAAGAATACTTGGAAACATCTCGGTAAAAAATACCCCATCAACCCAATGAAACGAAAACGAACACCTGTAAATTTGAAAATTAGTGAAAGATTATTATCTCCATCAAATAAATATCTCATTATCTTGAACAAATAAAATATCATCTGTCAGTATTATTTTCATAAAACCCTCCCAAGTCCAAGTCAAAAACTCAAACCTGTTGTAAGTTGGGTATTCTGTATCCAATACCTAACCAATAATCCATTACATAATATGTATTAAATAAAAGATATAGATAAAATAAGTATCGTTTGTATAAAATTATTGTTTGTATAGAATTAATTTCAATCAAAAGGAAAAGCGTATTATCGAAGACAAGATGGAGGAGCTCACTTCTCGCCGTACCTGAT
Organism: Diaphorina citri; assembly: GCF_000475195.1. Classification (NCBI taxonomy): domain Eukaryota; kingdom Metazoa; phylum Arthropoda; class Insecta; order Hemiptera; family Psyllidae; genus Diaphorina; species Diaphorina citri. Next base: position 35,971 of record NW_007378745.1, read on the forward strand.
ATCTCATATTGAACCTGGAGGTGCCATTCATAGGTAAGAAAATGTTCCTTCATAATAGACTTTCATATGGATATTGCTGCTCAAAAGGCCTGATATAGTGTACATGTACACTGTTCTCGTTGTGTCTGATGTTTTGATTCCGACAAGTCAATAACTTAGAAAACCTAGATAACAATACAGTAAAAGCCCTTACAAGTTCCTACAACAACCTCACATGTTTGTTCTTGCTCATTAAGTCATTCCCTGTGAACAAAAATCAAATGCCCTACTTTCATCAGAAAACTCCTGATAGCCTAGGCGTTAAAAAGCGACCGCAGTCAAATAAAATTAGTACTAATGCTCTGGACTTTTTTATCACACTCCCTAAACGTGTAGTTGAATATGATTAGAGTTTATCATCCTCTTAATCCATGAGTTCACTCATTGAAAACAAAATCTACTTGAAGTTCAAGCTTGTGATAAAACACAACACACTCCTGCTGTTAACGTCAACCTAGAATAATTTCCAAACTTTCGTTTTTAATTACTATTTTCTTGCCAAAGTTACGCGAAAGTGAATTTAAATTCGAACACTCAAATAAGCATCATTCAATAGGATAAGGAAAGTCGTGTGATGTTCACACCAGATTTTTTATCACACTCCCTAAACGTGCAGTTGAATATGATTAGAGTTTATCATCCTCTTAATCCATGAGTTCCCTCATTGAAAACAAAATCTAATCAAAGTTCAAGCTTGTGATAAAACACAACAAACTCCAGCTGTTAACGTCAACCTAGAATAATTTCCAAACTTTCGTTTTTAATTACTATTTTCTTGCCAAAGTTACGCGAAAGTGAATTTAAATTGTTACCTAGCACTCTATAACTCCAGTACCTATAGTAAAGGTAGTAATCGAATCAATTATGTAGAAAATAGATCTAAGATCGATTAGATCGCTTATCTCAGGTAATTTCAGATTAGAAAAATGAGCTCTTGGAAGACGTCAAGAGTGGATTCCACTCAGTGGAAGAAACTAGTTGATCGCATATGAGTTGCAAATTTCCAATGCTGTTTCCGGTTGCTGTTAGGATTTATATGAGTTTCATTTGAATTTGAGTGGTTACTGAAACTCAAGAACATAAAGAGCACAGTCTGCTCTATTGCTGTTGGTGGATTAATGATGCCAATTGGCCTATTGTCTGTTGAATTTATTTAAGTTATAAGTATATCCCCCAGGCATTTTTGACGTAGGGATGAATAGCCCAGTTATTGAACTATGAGTTGTAGTCGGTTATGTGTAGACTCTTATGGAACTAGTACTTAGTACCTTTTATATCTACATATACATAACCTAGGTACATTGTTCATAGGTTTAACGATTACACTGCTTGAATCTTCAGTCAGCCTAAAATTCCTCATCTCTCATCTGGTCATGATTCTCTTCAACATCTTTTTCGCACGATGTAGTCGGTTATGTGTAGACTCTTATGGAACTAGTACTTAGCACCTTTTATATCTACATATACATTATACATAACTACATTGTTCATAGGTTTTACGATTACACTGCTTGAATCTTCAGTCAGCCTAAAATTCCTCATCTCTCATCTGGTCATCTGGTCATGATTCTCTTCAACATCTTTTTCGCACGATTGTGATTCTAATTCTCTTCACACGTTCAGGCTTGTTGCTCAGATCCAGGTAATTATTCATACAAGATACGCGTAACAAGAACAGAATCACAAAACGTATTATCCTCAAACACATAAGTCAACACTGAAGCATGAGATACTTTCTTCAAAAAAATGGAGTCACCATAGAATACCCAGATGCCATTCTTAAAGGTAATACTAATGAAAACAGACCATGAAATCGAACATCGAACATAAATCAAAGAGAATGGACATTGGTCTCACCTGGGAAGCTAAGGGACAAGCAAGATAATTTCTCATTGAACAAAACTAGATCCAAGTTGAAGTTCAAAATCCAATCAAATTAAAGGTCTTTTTACCAGGAACACGGGCCCAGCTTGTTAAGTTTCAAGAGGAACTTTTTTCTATTTCTAATATTTTTATTGTGAGTAGTGCAGATTTCTTCAGTGAATTGCAATTCTTCACTTATAAGTACATCTAGGTTGTTTTAATCTTATCTACACTGTTAATCTAATGAGTGTCTCAACCTGCCATCTGTTACCAATAAAGACCAAAGTTTGTGTTTCATGCTCGAAGCATGAGATACTTTCTTCAAAAAGATGGAGTCACCATAGAATATCTAGATGCCATTCTTAAAGGTAATACTAATGAAAACAGACCATGAAATCGAACATAAATCAAAAAGCATGGACATTGGTCTCACCTGGGAAGCTAAGGGACAAGCAAGATAATTTCTCATTGAACAAAACTAGATCCAAGTTGAAGTTCAAAATCACACAAAGATTAGCTCTGAAACACAAGATTTGGTTGAAAAATTACTTTAACAAGTTTTTATAACATTTTGAGTTTGGATTACAAATTACATGCTTGACGTTAGCAGTGTAGGTTCCTGCCTGTATACAGGGTTGATAGCCTGGGATCTACTTTGGTTTGCTGAACGATTCGCCTATGTACCTATGTATGTACCTACTGGGTACTCAAATGAACCGTTTGTGAATTCACTATAGGTACTTGAGTATTAGGTAATGTAACCTTTGAAAGTGGTGTTTCCTTTCTGTGGAATTGATAAATTCCCAACATCCGGGTTTATTCCTCTTGGCGCACCCTGTATATTTCTACCTCCACACTTAAATAGATGGGAAAGTTTACCCAACTGGAAATTCTTAAAGGAAACCCTAATAGTTTTCTTGACAGCAAATCTAAATTTCCCCCTCAATATTTTCGGCCCATGAACAAGATGTGTGTCATTTAAGCCTCTTGATAGTAAGGTTAATAGAGGTAGTTCCTGGTTGTTTAGCGTTTTCATGTCTTTAGACAATCATCATGAACTTACAAAAACTGAAACAAACAAGAGTAACATACCTAAACAATAACATAAACAATGTAAAACAACAAGAATAGGTAACAAAAAACAGAAACTATAATAACAAGAACAAGAATCTACAAAAGCAGAACACAGGAAATATGATCTGACCTCAGCTTCAGAACTTCAGATGGGTGACCCCCTACTTCTGCTATTCTGTATCTTGGTCCATGGTACATTGGTTATTGGTTCTATCAATATCTATACGGTTGTATTCATAGCTATATCTACGGTGTATCTTGCGGGTACCGTAATATTCATGGTAAAATATTTCTCGGGTGACCCAGGCACGGATATAGGATTTCGTATATTAGGAACTGATAGGTTTTTCTTTCTTTTGAAATCCAATTACCTATTGAAGAAAACTTGTCATATCAGCCATATCATGCAAAAAGTCAACAAGTACATACACTCTGCTACTGCTACAACTCATCCAGGGAAAAATTGAAAAAAATTACATAAAAATTTTTAAATAATGAGTCCCCAGACTCTTGCAGTTCTTTTTGTGAGTCTAATGTAGTTTGAAATTAACGTGCCTTTTGTTAAAATCCAGTCAGATAATAAATATGTAGATAGGATACTTACATGAAGATAATTAATAATCATTATTTAGGAGTTTTAAATGACATTTTATTATTACAACATTACAAGTTATGCAACTGTGATATATGTATCACCTAAACGGTAAAGGACCTAACGACATAAAAGTTATTACTGAGCATATAGCGTCGCGTCGTCTGCGACAGCGAATGAATGGGATTTTAAAAATTTAAGTGTTGTTATTCTGCGTCCTTTTAATCAGTCTTCTATTTACATTACTTTCCTTCCTATAGGATAAGGAAAGTAAAGAACGCGGCAGGCGCAGAATTTTCTGGCTCCATAATCTTACAAAATATACGCCTCTTGTATTTTGTAACGATAAAACACAAACCGTTGCTTAAATTCAGAGATCCACCAAAAACTGGTGCATTTAGAAACAACTTGGTTTGATGGGCCATCTTCCTAGAACTTGGGTATACCCACAGAAGAGTCATCAACATCAGAAATACATAAAAAATAAATGTAGAACTGAAACCAGACTTGACTTTCGTATATTAGGAACTGATAGGTTTTTCTTTCTTTTGAAATCCAATCATTGAAGAAAACTTGCCATATCAGCCGTATAATGGCCATATCGTGCGAAATGTCATCAAACAGGTACACCCTATTACAAGTGCTACAACTTACTACTCATCATCTAGGTGAAAATTAAAAGAAGAAGAGGACACTACAAGGGCAGAATTTTCTGGCTGCATATTTTCAGAAAATGTACGCCTTTTGTATTTTGTAACGATAAAACGCAAACCGTTGCTTAAATTCAGAGATCCATTAGAAAATGTACGCCTTTTGTATTTTGTAACGATAAAACACAAACCGTTGCTTAAATTCAGAGATCCACCAAAAACTGGTGCATTCAGCATTGTAGAAACAACTTGGTTTGATGGCCCATCTTCCTAGAACTTGGGTATACCCACAGAAGAGTCATCAACATCAGAAATACATAAAAAATAAATGTAGAACTGAAACCAGACTTTTAATAAACATGATCTCATAAGATGGTACGATGACTAAATCGACCACAAGGTGGATTCTTGGTTCCATTGACCTCTCATCAGCTTTTGCGTTTTCATGTTAATTACCAGGAAACCTTGCATGGCTGAGATCCCAGGATTTTGTTCGGAGTTTTGTAAACATGATATCTCTGGCATTATTTGGTTGTTGACTGTTAAAATACTCGTGATATGGGGCTAGATTATACGTAGGTAGTAGGTAGGTACATCCCCAAGCTAGATAGGTATACATAGGGGAAAAAAATCAGAAAATCACTTTATTCCAATGTACATACCTAAAAAACTAAGTCAGCTTTTAGTAAATACATACTTACCTAGTAGGAAGGCAGGTATAAGGTATAATCTGATTCAGCGGCGATAGCACGTTGGTTTTTACTGGTCCCACTCAGGCTGGGTGAGGTAAATGTGAAAAGGCGGGTAGCTTTTGCTAACCAAATGGAGGGTGAAACCTCTGTTACTAAAAACCTTAGAAAGAATACAGTTACGCTATTCCTCTATGCACAAAACAAAGAGGTTTTGTGAGGAGGCGGTTTGCTTGTTGCTGAATGGAGGGTGAAACCCCCGTCAGTAAGAATGAAGTACCTATAGGTACAATGGCGTCAAATATAGGTAACTACCTACCTACCTACCTACCAAATAAACTAATAATTTTTGTCTTTCACATGTTCTGATTTCAGACCATGCGACTGTTCAAGCGAAGATGTTCAGACCCCAGTCCCCAACTGGTCAGCCTTATTTTCATAACTTCCATCAGCTCTTTCACAATTTCATGAAACCTCAGAAGGACAGCTAACAGCTTAGGGTTTTGACAGATCACATCAAGCTTTTTCCTAGCTTCACACCTATGAAAAAACTTTACATTTGGTTTATATTTTTAAACCGTACTTACCGGGCTAAAGTTTAACCCATGGGAAAAGATACATAGATCTAGCGGAAGTATAAGAAGACCAGGAACATATTTAGCCATCAGACTAAGTAGGTAACTTTACATTTGGTTTAAATTTTTAAACCGTACTTACCGGGTTAAAGTTTAACCCATGGGAAAAGATACATAGATCTAGCGGAAGTATAAGAAGACCAGGAACATATTTAGCCATCAGACTAAGTACACAATGTAGAATACACCTAGAATTATACACATGCGAGTATATTATTATGGATATCAAAAATATTTATTACAAGTTTTTGCTCTTAGACCTAATACATAATAATCAGCTTTTAGTAAATACATACCTAATAGGAAGGCAGATATTAACAATCTAATTTAGTTGTTGGTTTTATATTGGTCCCAATCAGGCTGGGTGAGCTAGTTAATGTGAGAAAACGGATAGCTTGTCGCCAAAATCGTCGAATGGGGGCTGGGGTAGGATGAAATCCCCGTCACTAAAAACCTTAGCAATGATATACAGTGACGTTAAATCCTCATCACACAAACAGCACAAAACACCGAGGTTTTAACTTCCATTCTATGATGGACTATTTTAAGTTCACTGCAAATACTGCTTGCTTTCCATGCTTGCTTTCCATGTCCTTGCTTTCCATGCTTGCTTGCTTCCCTATGCTTGCTTTCCATGTCCTTGAGATAGGCATGGCACCTAACTCTCGGTTTTGGAAGGAATGGGGGTTTAAAAATTTCTTGGACGCCCAGAAACAATGTTGGGGCTCCTTTGATAAACCCCTATGAAACAAACAAATAATTTATTTCTTTCACTTGCTCTGATTTCAGACCATGCGACTGTTCAAGCGAAGATGTTCAGACCCCAGTCCCCAACTGGTCAGCCTCTCCCCGATAGCTAACGATGAATTTCATAACTTTCATCAGCTTTTTCACAATTTCATGAAACCTCAGAAGGACAGCTATAACAGCTTAGGGTTTTGACAGATCACATCAAGCTTTTTCCTAGCTTCACAGCTATGAAAAAACTTTACATTTGGTTTAAAATTTTAAACCGTACTTACCGGGTTAAAGTTTAACCCATGGGAAAAGATACATAGATCTAGCGGAAGTATAAGAAGACAGCTTTGTTTCTTTCTGGGTGGTCTGGATATTTATGGTCACAGATTTTTTTTTTCTCAAAGTATAAATAGTATTGGGTAGGTACTCACTTATTAGCAGCAATGAATACCTCTTAACGTAATAAAAAATGAGTTAATAATAAAAATATTTATGGACAAATCTGCTGAGAAAATAACTAATTATTTTCCAGCTAAAGATGTTGCAACTCACGTGAGGTCCAAATTCCTTTTTGTCATTGGTTTTAAAAGTTAAATATTCTAAGGTCTAAGGTCCACCATCAGGCATTTCCGTTGAAATTGGAAATCCGTCTTTTGTACCAAAAGAGGAAAAAATATGTGAACTCAAAATTCCGCCAACAATGGCAAAATCCGCCAAAGAGAAAAAATTGCTAACGATGAGGATCAAGATGACCTGGATAACAACTGTCTGAACAATGCCTATGACAATAACTCTGGCCAGAACACGCCTGCCGGTAAAGGATCTCGGACACCTATTAGCGGGTCGCCCAAATCTCATCGGAAAGGTACTGAAATTGGGTCTACTCTTACTTATTTTGACTTAACCGTGATTAGAGCCTAATGACCAAATAAGGTCTGTTAAACAGCTTATCTCCTTAAACCATTAACGCCTAGCAAAATATTAATATGATGATCCTGTGAACGCCGTATGCAGTGTGCCCATTCTTAGTAGGTATGCAATATCCCATAATTTTTAGACAAAAATAAAGACAGCTTTAGAATTTAGCTAGATTCATAATAGGTACCTACATATTTTATTTTGATTTCCGTAGGTTTAACAATCATATTTTTGGGGGGTTCAAAAGGCGACAAACTCACTGGCTCACTGGTTATGACTCATGTGGGATCTTTCTCTCTCCAGGTTTGGCGACATGGGGCCGGAAAGTTGGCCGAAAGTGGGAACAAATGAAGCGGAGCGATTCTTCCGAGATCTAATTCCTTTTTTCAATGGTTTTAAAAGTTAAATATTCTAAGGTCTAAGGTCCACCATCAGGCATTTCCGTTGAAATTGAAAATCCGTCTTTTGTACCAAAAGAGGAAAAAATATGTGAACTCAAAATTCCGCCAACAATGGCAAAATCCGCCAAAGAGAAAAAATTTAAATTCCACCAAACGGAAAAAATTAAACCTCAAACCTGTTGTAGGTAAGTTGGGTATCCTGTATCCAATAACCAATAATCCATTACATGATATGTATTAAATTTAATAAAAGATATAGATAAAATAAGTTAGTATCGTTTGTATAAAATTATTGTTTGTATAGAATTAATTTCAATCAAAAGGAAAAGTGTATTATCGACATTAATGTCCGAAGAAACGTCAATGGTTTTAAAAGTTAAATATTCTAAGGATCTAAGGTACACCATCAGGCATTTCCGTTGAAATTGAAAATTCGTCTTTTGTACCAAAAGAGGAAAAAATATGTGAACTCAAAATTCCGCCAACAATGGCAAAATCCGCCAAAGAGAAAAAAATGTAAATTCCACTAAACGGAAAAAATTAAACCTCAAACTCAAACCTCAAACCTGTTGTAAGTTGGGTATCCTGTATCCAATAACCAATAATCCATTACATGATATGTATTAAATTTAATAAAAGATATAGATAAAATAAGTATCTTAAGAACTAAGTAATGCATAATTTTGAATTGAATTGAAATAATGATTTGATTGATAGTCAAATGGGAAAAAGTCACCTATATCCTATATTGAAGTTTAAAAAAGTAAATATGTAACTGACATTCCAAAGAACTAAACTTACATTCCAACCGAATGAATCATCTATTCAAACACATCATATCTTGACCATCTGACCAGACCATCAAGAACAGACAACAGAACACACAAAGTCCCGAAATAACTACATATGTAAATAGTTATGCTCATAAAGTCATTACACCTAATAATATGAGTCTAAATGAGATGGTAATAATAATCATCATCATAACCTACATATGTAAATAGTTATGCTCATAAAGTCATTACACCTAATAATATGAGTCTAAATGAGATGGTAATAATAATCATCACCATAACAACACCCATATCTGTGATGGTAAAAATCACATTCCTTGCATTCCTTCACCTTGGAGCTTTAGGTAACATTAAGAAATCTATATTGGAGCTCTGGGTGCCATCAAGAAATGTATCATAATTCAAACTGGAGGATGACATGACAGAAAAGAACACAAAGACAACGAGACTGCATCTCCACTTAACTTGTAAAAAGAGAAGGCCCCACTGTCCCATCAATATGTGAATAACCTAACAAATTCGTTGCAGAGGTTACATTATCGTGGGTAATGTAGGAATCAAACAGACACGTGAAGACAGTTTCACGTCCGCCAGTTCTATCAGATTACTTGAGTTCAGAAGATAGAAGATTAGGATAGGTACTTTTATGGTACGGAAAGTAAAAACTAAATTCCTTTGTCTAAAGAATAAAGAATAAATCAAGTTACCTTTATGATCATGGCTCCGATAAAAACAAAATCTGTTCCAATGCTGAGATGTTCACTTTGGTTGCACTAGTATTTTGATTGTCTGGTTGATTGGTACTCTAAAACGCTATGTCCCGTCTTTTCCCCAAAGTTCAAAACTCTCGTAGATGTAGTTATGTGAAATTTTAGGACTTTCTTTTGTGAAGTTAGATGTACAGGAAACACTTTCAAAGATAGTTTATGCCAAATTCTCCAAAATTCTGAGTCCTCGCAGAATAGCCAGCAAATCGTGATATCCCAGGTGGTCACTTGTCCTCTTGTCCTGGGGGCATTGAACCCGGGACCTTCTGCATGGCAAGCAAGCACATTACCACTGGGCTAACTGTACCCCCTACTTGTTCTGTAAAAGCCAATCAGAGTCCATTGCACATCCTACCTAGTACGTAAATACTAAATACCTACATATCTAGAGGTGTCAAAAGTCAAGACCTTAACAGCACAAATTATTATGTTATATGTTTCCACTACCATTTCCAACACAAGCTAATATGAACCAACTTCACAATAGAATTAAGAAGTGCCCGGGGCAATCCTTGATTTCAATGGGATTACCAATTCGTCCCGTGATCCTACGCGAGTATGTACGCGTGATTAGATATTATCTCGATGCAGTCATTCGTATTATCGACATTAATGTCCGAAGAAACATGATACAAGAAACAATATAGAATGCCTAGAGCTGTACTTTTAATTTATTTTTATAACCAAGATTTACATCTCTTGTTCTCACAATATAACTATACAGTAATATGGTTTAGGTACATGGGTTTATAGCTGTAATAATAGTTATTACTGATGGATATCAGTCAGAGCTACACCCATTATGCCACTGAAACTTCTGAAAATGCGTATTTTACTACTGAACTAGGTACAAGTATAAATTTGTATAGGCTCGCAGGTCCACTCAGCTATGAGTGTGGCCTACTCTAGTCGTATTTTCATTTCACAGTTTTCATGGTGGTAATGGTAGGGAAATGAAACGATCCCAAGGAATGTTCTATTCCCCAATTCCCACTAACCACCACGAAAAATATGAAAGGTAAATACAGCTCATCAACTAGGTAACATATATTAAGAAATATGCAAAATGTCCCAAAAAGTCCAAGATTAAGAAACACTGTACAACAATATCGTTCGACATTTCCAACATAAGTGTGAACCCAATCAAATCAATCGATTTATTTGTACATCATAATTATAAGTATACGATTGTATGTTGTATAAATGCTAATCATTCCTTCAGACTAAAGGCAGACTTTAGAGTCTTTAGACCACAATATCTCGGGAACAAGCTAGAGACTTGAAATTTGGTATGTAGTTCACAAATGTGACAAGGATGCAACACAAAACGTTTGGTCGAGATGGTTTCTGAAAATGCTTTCTAAGATTTCAAAGTTATTCTATAAGATTTCATACGCATTCTGAGATTTCTAGACGCATTTCTTAAATCCATTGGAAAAAATGATCAGGATTCAGAAATGCTCTGCAGGTCTCTCTGTTTGAAGATCCTTCTCTTGTGTGTAACAAATGCAAACCTCTCCAGAAATCCAACAACGATACAAGACTGAGAAGCAACGACCAGGTTGCATCGCCTAAAACGACCAACTTCGTGTCGTTGGCATCCCTGACTTCACCAGGTGTCACTACAACCCCTCAGCCTTTGTATCAAAGGTTCCTAGAGAATAAACTCACCCATGGGGCCTCGTCACCTACTCAGTCATTTAGTCAAACGCTCATGGAGAAACAATTCAAAGTGTTCCGGGTTGTGAAGGACGATAGCAATGAATTTACCCATGGGACCTCGTCACCTACTCAGTCATTTAGTCAAACGCTCATGGAGAAACAATTCAAAGTGTTCCGGGTTGTGAAGGACGATAGCAATGAATTCACCCATGGGGCCTCGTCACCTACTCAATCATTTAGTCAAACGCTCATGGAGAAACAATTCAAAGTGTTCCGGGTTGTGAAGGACGATAGCAATGAATTAGGGATCTACATTGAGAGACAAGATGGAGGAGCTCACTTCTCACCGTACCTGATATCTCATATTGAACCTGGAGGTGCCATTCATAGGTAAGAAATGTTCCTTCAATATAGACTTTCATGTGGATATTGCTGCTCAAAAGGCTTGATATAGTGCACAAGTACACTGTTCTCATTGTGTCTGATGTTTTGATTCCGACAAGTCAATAACCTAGAAAACCTAGATAACAATACAGTAAAAGCCCTTACGAGTTCCTACAACAACCTCACATGTTTGTTCTTGCTCATTAAGTCATTCCCCCATATGGATATTGCTGCTCAAAAGGCCTGATATAGTGTACCTACATGTACACTGTTCTCATTGTGTCTGATGTTTTGATTCCGACAAGTCAATAACATAGAAAACCTAGATAACAATACAGCAAAAGCCCTTACAAGTTCCTACAACAACCTCACATGTTTGTTCTTGCTCATTAAGTCATTCCCTGTGAACAAAAATCAAATGCCCTACTTTCATCAGAAAACTCCTGATAGCCTAGGCGTTAAAAAGCGACCGCAGTCAAATAAAATTAGTAGTAATGCTCTGGACTTTTTACTTTCCTTATCCTATAGGAAGGAAAGTAATGTAATCGGGTCAAATTTTCGATGGTCAGTTTTTAGTGAGGGAGATTACGTTGTGGAAATCTTCAAAGTAGTTAGGTATGTAGGTAAACACATAGTAGGCACCTGCCTATAACTTGAGATCTAGAAAGGAGTAGTAGGTACCTACCTACGATTTATAAACTAAAAGTAGGTAATTTGAATTCAAATCTAGAGACTGACTATCTTAGTAATGTTGGTAGGTCCCTAGGTATAACTTGTCAAATTTCAGACTACCTACTATAGCTGTTTTAGTAAAGTAACATTACACCTCTTGAAATGGCCTTTCAAACTCAAAGGGATTAAGATTAAATCTTTAATTTTGTATGAACGCCGTAAATTTTCAAATGTATGTATGCAATGTGCCACAGTTTCTACTGAACCACTCAAGTAACTCGTCCGCAAAAGAAAGATCTACTGCATCAACTCGCGGACGTTTCACGTCCGCCAGTTGATGTTTCACGTCCGCCAGTTCTGTCAGATTACTTGAGTTCAGAAGATAAAAGATTAGGATAGGTACTTTTATGGTACGGAAAGTAAAAACTAAATTCCTTTGTCTAAAGAATAAATCAAGTTACCTTTATGATCATGGCTCCGATAAAAACAAAATCTGTTCCAATGCTGAGATGTTCACTTTGGTTGCACTTGTTGGTAAATGTTGCTTGGTACTTGGCTGACTCCGTAATTTATACCAAACCCAGGGATCCCTAATGGGTTATGTAAAAAAGTAGGTATTCAACCTTCATAATGCAGGTATTCCGAAATATTGAAGGTAAAGTCTAGGTAATTATTATCAAATTTAGCAAATATCTAAATGACTATATATCTAAATAATGGTTAAAAAGTAGTCCGACTTGAAAAGTACCCAACCGCAGCGCAACCGGCTTAAAAAGTAAGCCTAACACCAAGATGATTTTTTTTTTTTTTTTTTTTTTTTTTTTTTTTTTTTTCTTAAATAGGTAGATGGGAAAGTTTACCCAAGTGGAAATTCTTAAAGGAAACCCTAATAGTTTTCTTGACAGCAAATCTAAATTTCCCCTCAATCTACAAGTTTTCGGCCCATGAACAAGATGTGTGTCATTTAAGCTTCTTGATAGTAAGGTTAATAGAGGTAGTTCCTGGTTGTTTAGCGTTTTTATGTTAATTACCAGGAAACCTTGCATGGCTGAGATCCCAGGATTTTGTTCGGAGTTTTGTAAACATGATATCTCTGGCATTATTTGGTTGTTGACTGTTAAAATACTCGTGATATGGGGCTAGATTATACGTAGGTAGTAGGTAGGTACATCCCCAAGCTAGATAGGTATACATAGGGGAAAAAAATCAGAAAATCACTTTATTCCAATGTACATACCTAAAAAACTAAAATCGCTAAAAAATTTCATAACTTTCATCAGCTTTTTCACAATTTCATGAAACCTCAGAAGGACAGCTATAACAGCTTAGGGTTTTGACAGATCACATCAAGCTTTTTCCTAGCTTCACAGCTATGAAAAAACTTTACATTTGGTTTAAAATTTTAAACCGTACTTACCGGGTTAAAGTTTAACCCATGGGAAAAGATACATAGATCTAGCGGAAGTATAAGAAGACCAGGAACATATTTAGCCATCCATCAGACTAAGTACACAATGTAGAATGCACCTAGAATTATATGCGAGTATATTATTATGGATATCAAAAATATTTATTACAAGTTTTTGCTCTTAGACCATCCCCAAGCTAGATAGGTATACATAGGGGAAAAAAATCAGAAAATCACTTTATTCCAATGTACATACCTAAAAAACTAAAAGAACGCGGCAGGCGCAGAATTTTCTGGCTGCATAATCTTAGAAAATGTACCTACGCCTTTTGTATTTTGTAACGATAAAACACAAACCGTTGCTTAAATTCAGAGATCCACCAAAAACTGGTGCATTTAGAAACAACTTGGTTTGATGGCCCATCTTCCTAAAACTTGGGTATACCCACAGAAGAGTCATCAACATCAGAAATACATAAAAAATAAATGTAGAACTGAAACCAGACTTTAATAAACATGATCTCATAAGATTTGTTACGATGACTAAATCGACCACAAGGTGGATTCTTGGTTCCATTGACCTCTCGTCAGCTTTTAGTAAATACATATTTACCTAGTAGGAAGGCAGGTATAATCTGATTCAGCGGCGATAGCACGTTGGTTTTTACTGATCCCACTCAGGCTGGGTGAGGTAAATGTGAAAAGGCGGGTAGCTTTTGCTAACCAAATGGAGGGTGAAACCTCTGTTAGGTACTAAAAACCTTAGAAAGAATACAGTTACGCTATTCCTCTATGCACAAAACAAAGAGGTTTTGTGAGGAGGCGGATAGCGGGATAGCTTGTCGCTGAATGAAGGTTAAAACCCCGTCAGTAAAAATGAAGTACCTATGTATAGGTACAATGGCGTCAAATAGGTACCTACCTAGTACCTACCTACCAAATAATCAAATAGGTAATTTTTGTCTTTCACATGTTCTGATTTCAGACCATGCGACTGTTCAAGCGAAGATGTTCAGACCCCAGTCCCCAACTGGTCAGCCTTGATTCGCCTATGTACCTACTGGGTACTCAAATGAACCGTTTGTGAATTCACTATACTTGAGTATTATGTTTTTGGTAAAAAAATAATAATAATAAAATAAAAAAAATTGATAACATTCAATAACAAAAAAAAAATTAAAAAAATAAAAAATAAGTAGGTACGAAGGATTGTTTGACAAAACAAAATCATTTTTAGAAGAAATAATAGAAAGTAAAAAATTAATCTATTGCAAACTTTCTCGCCTGCACCTAATAAACGCCCACTACCTACTCAAGAAACCTTCGAAAGTAGTGCTTTCTTTCTGTGGAATTGATAAATTCCCAACATCCGGGTTTATTCCTCTTGGCGGACCCTGTATATTTCTACCTCCACACTTAAATAGATGGGAAAGTTTACCCAAGTGGAAATTCTTAAAGGAAACCCTAATAGTTTTCTTGATTTTGACTTATCCGTGATTAGGGCCTAATTGACCAAATGTCTGTTTAACAGATTATCTCCTTAACCCATTAACGCTTAGCGTCAATTCAGCAAAATATTAATTTCATGATCCTATTAACGCCTTATGCAGTGTACCCATGCCTAGCAGGTATGCAGTATGTCATAAGTTTTAGACAAAAAATTAAATACCTAGATCTAGAATTCTAGATCCATAATTTTATTTTGACCTTTCCGTAGGTTTAACATACATATACAAGTTTTCGGCCCATGAACAAGATGTGTGTCATTTAAGCCTCTTGATAGTAAGGTTAATAGAGGTAGTTCCTGGTTGTTTAGCGTTTTCATGTTAATACTGGTTATGACTCACCCAAGATCTTTCTCTCTCCAGGTTTGGCGACATGGGGCCGGAAAGTTGGCCGAAAGTGGGAACAAATGAAGCGGAGCGATTCTTCCGAGATTCTGTCCAATTCACCGAGTCGACACAAGAAGCAATCCTTCTCACCCGGGAAGGCTGTCCAAAAAGCTGCAACTCCGGGTCTCCCGCCCATTGCCAGAAATCGACGGATTTCCCGAGTGGAATCACTGAAGAATTTGTTTGGCAGATCCAGTTTTTACTTAACCGTGATTAGGGCCTATTAATTGACCAAATGTCTGTTTAACAGATTATCTCCTTAACCCATTAACGCTTAGCGTCAATTCAAAATATTAATTTCATGATCCTATTAACGCCTTATGCAGTGTACCCATACCTAGCAGGTATGCGATATGTCATAAGTTTTAGACAAAAAATTAAATACCTAGATCTAGAATTCTAGATCCATAATTTTATTTTGACCTTTCCGTAGGTTTAACAATCGTATTTTTGGGGGTGTCAAAAGGCGATAGTCCCTGGTTATGACTCACCTAAGATCTTTCTCTCCAGGTTTGGCGACATGGGGCCGGAAAGTTGGCCGAAAGTGGGAACAAATGAAGCGGAGCGATTCTTCCGAGATCCTCTCCAATTCACCGAGTCGGCACAAGAAGCAATCCTTCTCTCCGGGGAAGGCTGTCCAGAAAGCTGCAACTCCGGGTCTCCCGCCCATTGCCAGAAATCGACGGATTTCCCGAGTGGAATCACTGAAGAATTTGTTTGGCAGATCCAAGGGAAGGCTGTCCAGAAAGCTGCCACCCCAGGTCTCCCGCCCATTGCCAGAAATCGACGGATTTCCCGAGTGGAATCACTGAAGAATTTGTTTGGCAGATCCAATGTGGTGGCGAGTGGGCAGGTATAATCTGATTCAGCGGCGATAGCACGTTGGTTTTTACTGGTCCCACTCAGGCTGGGTGAGGTTAATGTGAAAAGGCGGGTAGCTTTTGCTAACCAAATGGAGGGGAAACCTCTGTTACTAAAAACCTTAGAAAGAATACAGTTACGCTATTCCTCTATGCACAAAACAAAGAGGTTTTGTGAGGAGGCGGTTTGCTTGTTGCTGAATGGAGGGTGAAACCCCCGTCAGTAAGAATGAAGTACCTATAGGTACTAGGTACAATGGCGTCAAATAGGTACCTACCTACCAAATAAACAAATAAGTTTTGTCTTTTAGGTACAATGGCGTCAAATAGGTACCTACCTACCAAATAAACAAATAAGTTTTGTCTTTCACATTTCTGATTTCAGACCATGCGACTGTTCAAGCGAAGGTGTTCAGACCCCAGTCCCCAACTAGTCAGCCTCTCCCCGATAGCTAACGATGAGGATCAAGATGACCTGGATAACAACTGTCTGAACAATGCCTATGACAATAACTCTGGCCAGAACACGCCTGCCGGTAAAGGATCTCGGACACCTATTAGCGGATCGCCCAAATCTCATCGGAAAGGTACTGAAATTGGGTCTACTCTTACTTGTTTTTACTTAACCGTGATTAGGGCCTATTAATTGACGAAATTGGGTCTACTCTTACTTATTTTTACTTAACCGTGATTAGCCTAGTTTACCAAATGTCTGTTTAACAGATTATCTCCTTAAACCATTAACGCCTAGCAAAATATTAATATGATGATCCTATGAACGCCGTATGCAGTGTGCCCATTCTTAGTAGGTATGCAATATGCCATAATTTTTAGATAAAAAATAAAGACAGCTCTAGAATCTAGCTAGATCCATAATACATAATATTTTATTTTGATTTCCGTAGGTTTAACATTTAACAATCATATTTTTAGGGGGTTCAAAAGGCGACAGACTCACTGGCTCACTGGTTATGACTTATGTGGGATCTTTCTCTCTCCAGGTTTGGCGACATGGGGCCGGAAAGTTGGCCGAAAGTGGGAACAAATGAAGCGGAGCGATTCTTCCGAGATCCTCTCCAATTCACCGAGTCGACACAAGAAGCAATCCTTCTCTCCGGGGAAGGCTCTCCAGAAAGCTGCCACCCCGGGTCTCCCGCCCATTGCCAGAAATCGACGGATTTCCCGAGTGGAATCACTGAAGAATTTGTTTGGCAGATCCAATGTGGTGGCGAGTGCGCAGTCGAACAATAAGACCCGAAACACCAATCCTGACTGGGTCAAATCCGAGTGTCAGAAAGGTGAGTTTCATTTTTAACGTAGGACCTTTTAGAAAAAGGTAAGTATCTGCTTAGAAAGATCAAAAGAAGAAAGAAAAGAGAAAATAGCAGATTGAAAGCACAATCTATTTTAGACTTATTGATAATCCTTGGAAGTTATTATTTAAAATATTCAAGTATCTAGATGTATCTACTTACCAATTAAATACAAATAGTTCCATTGTTGCATTTTCCTCTTATGTGTTGCAGGTATTGAAGACTTGTACGAATTGAATCAAATGTTGATGAATCAAAACGGAAAATCTAATAGATTTAAAGCACAATCTATTTTAGACTTCTTGATGATCCTTGGAAGTTATTATTTAAAATATTCATGTATCTAGATGTATCTACATACTTACCAATTAAGTACAAATAGTTCAATTGTTGCATTTTCCTCTTATGTGTTGCAGGTATTGAAGACTTGTACGAATTGAATCAAATGTTGATGAATCAAAACGGAAAATCTAACTAATGGTAGGACCTTTTAGAAAAATGGTAAGTAGGTATCGGATCAGGAAGACTACCTAATACCCATCTACTGCATGATTCCATACGAGTATCTGATTAGAAAGACTAGCCATCTACTGCATGAATATCTTAGCAAAAGAAGAAAGAACATTGAAAATAGCAGATTTAAAGCACAATCTGTTTTCGACTTGTTGATCCTCCTTAAGTTATTCATGTATGTATGTATGTATCTATCACTTACTATGTATTATAAGTTCAATACAATACAATTATAAGTTCAATTGTTGCATTTTCTTATGTGTTGCAGGTATTGAAGACTTGTACGAATTGAATCAAATGTTGATGAATCAAAACGGAAAATCGAATCATAGCAAACGAAACAAAACTTTAGCGAGGAAACGAATCATTAGTGAAAACCTGGAAGAAGAACTTTTCGAAGACTTGGATATTCTCATCAATAACAAAGAACAACTCAAAGCTCTAAGGTAAGTATCTGCTTAGAAAGATCAAAAGAAGAAAGAAAAGAGAAAATAGGTAGCAGATTTAAAGCACAATCTGTTTTAGACTTATTGATGATCCTTGGAAGTTATTATTTAAAATATTCAAGTATCTAGATGTATCTACTTACCAATTAAATACAAATAGTTCAATTGTTCCATTTTCCTCTTATGTGTTGCAGGTATTGAAGACTTGTACGAATTGAATCAAATGTTGATGAATCAAAACGGAAAATCTAATCATAGCAAACGGAACAAAACCTTAGCGCGGAAACGAATCATAAGTGAAAACCTGGAAGAAGAACTTTTCGAAGACTTGGATATTCTCATCAATAACAAAGAACAACTCAAAGCTCTGAGTTATGATGATCTATTCCATGTATTTCAACAGTTAACCAAAAATGATTGGCGAAATATTCAAAACAATAAATTTAGAAACTCATCCAGTTCTCTAGATCGATTTGAAATTGTAGAAATAAACAACAACAAGGATATGAAAAGTGTCAGTCTAGAAAATTTGCCAATCAAGAAATTAAACGAGGAATTCACGCAAAAATTTAAAAACAAGAAGGGTCTGACAAAAAGTAAAACTAAGGTGAATGACTCATGTAAAACATTGGACAGTGTCGTCAGACAATGTTCAGAAGAGAAAGAAAACTTTAGGGAATCAGATCCTCTACCATTGGCAGTCAACAATCTATACAATTTCCTAAATAATTTACTTTTGCCAATCAAGAAATTAAACGAGGAATTCACGCAAAAATATAAAAACAAGAAGGGTCTAACAAAAAGTAAAACTAAGGTGAATGACTCATGTAAAACATTAGACAGCGTTGTCAGGCAATGTTCAGAAGAGAAAGAAAACTTTAGGGAATCAGACCCTCTACCATTGGCAGTCAACAATCTATACAATTTCCTAAATAATTTACTATTAATAAAAGCTGATGAAAGTGGCTATGAAAGTGACTAGATATTTCCGCAAATCAGATCGACAAACCTAGTCTTGAAATTCGTTCAATAAATAAAAACAATTGTTCCGTTTGTTCTTATTGTTTCAGAGGCAACAAATCGAAATCCTGTGATGACCTGGACAAATTCTGAAATTGCCGACACTCTTCGAAGATGCACAAGACATAATGCACGAAATGTACTCAACCAAAGACCATCCCGACTTGGATTTACCAATGCTGTTAGCACAAATTGAACGGTTTCCAAAATTAGTAAAGGCGCATATTTTTTACTAGTGAATATTGGGATAGAATCATGGTTGCGCGGAAAGTACCTTATACATAGGTAGTAGGAAAGTAGGCAGTAGGCATTAGGAAACCAGCGGCAGCGGAGATAGCACGTTGAATGTACCAGTTGCCAAAGGTTCACTGAAGTTAATCAACGTTTCACGTGGTTCGCATTCGGATGAGTGACCATCAACACCAGTGTGGAGTTGTGGACCCAGCTTTTAGTTCCACGTCTGGAAAATGAAGGTGGTACCTAAATACATATTTTGGCAGATACCTACTAACCGAATAGTAATTATAAATACATAAATAGTAGACTTATTTATACATAGTTAATATTTAGTAAACCATTGTGATCTCCATATTGTTTATTTCTGCCTATAATAAAATACATGTTTAATTAATAACATAAATTTGTAAATACTAAATAGATTCAATTTTACTTTGCTTTTTTAACGTTTGAGGAAAAAGCTCAACTTCGGACTGTAAAACCTTTATAAAAAAAATACCTGAACCAGTAGCTCAGAGGTAGAACGTAGGGCTCGTAAACCGGAGGACTAGGGTTCGAGAAAACCAGTTGTTTAAGAGAAAAAAGTTGTACTTAATGTACTTAGTTGTGGTAAAAGTGTGAACAAGCTTGCCATAATTTACTGGTATTAGTTTGTTCATGTAGTAATAGTAATTAGTAAACTACATATTAGGTACCTAATAATAAGTAATAGGTACCTATATTTTTGCACTCATCCGTATAATAGGTGGGTACACACATGAACGAGTTATTGATTAGAAAATTTCATCAAGAAAGGCCTAATCTTAATTAGACCCTTTTTGAGCACAACGTATAAAGTATTTCTAATGCGAAATATTGTAAAGAATGAGTTGTAAAAAGAATCATGTTGATATCTCCAGTTTTCACAAAGGCACACAGGTTTCAGTAAAATCCTCTCAACAATGTCTATTGGAAATCTAAAACTATAAACTGTTTTACTCAAAAGTCAAAAATCAAGTTTCGCCTTCGAGTCCCTCTTGAATAAACCCCTTTCAATTATTACCTATTACCTACAAAGTTTAGGTACTTCTTGAATCAACTTCAATAGTTATTACAAGGGTAGGCTGAAATCCACGTGCGACTAATATGACTTTCTCTATCGTAATCAAATCACTCTTGAAATGTCTTGATCAAATTTTTTGCATAATAATTAGATCTAGGTGGGTAATAGGTAAATAACTATCTATTTTGTTGATGATTGATCGACTAGGCATAAGGTAGATAGGGACAACTTTTGATAGGAACAACTTTGTTGACTAGTAAATAAAAATAAATTATTATTATTTTTTTTTATTAGATAGAAATAAATTTTAATTTATTTGATTGATTGATGCAATCGAGTCCCAGCAGAATTCCCAAAACCAATAACTTGAAGAGTAAAATCAACAACGAATTAGAAAGTAAATCCATTGAGAGGCGATCTCCTAGTCCTCTGGAAATCGACGATGATAAACTTTTATTCAATAGGAAAAGGAATTGTAAAATTAACATGGGTATCCGACGTGGTGACGTAAAGTCCGCAAATTCATTGAGAGGCGATCTCCTAGTCCACTGGAAATCGACGATGATAAACTTTTATTCAATAGAAAAAGGAATTGTAAAATTAACATGGGGATCCGACGTGGTGACGTGAAGTCCGTATTTGGTATCAACAGGAGAAGAAGTAATGAACTATCCTGTGGAGCTTCCAAAGAAAATGTTCTGTTTGAAGATCCTTCTCTTGTGTGTACCGAAGAAACATGATACAAGAAACAATATAGAATGCCTAGAGCTGTATTTTTAATTTATTTTTATAACCAAGATTTACATCTCTTGTTCTCACAATATAACTATACAATGATATGGTTTAGGTACATGGGTTTATAGCTGTAATAATAGTTATTACTGATGAAAATCAGTCAGAGCTACTCCCATTATGCCACTGAACTGTGGAGCTTCCAAAGAAAATGTTCTGTTTGAAGATCCTTCTCTTGTGTGTAACAAATGCAAACCTCTCCCGAAATCCAACAACGATACAAGACTGAGAAGCAACGACCAGGTTGCATCGCCTAAAACGACCAACTTCGTGTCGTTGGCATCCCTGACTTCACCAGGTGTCACTACAACCCCTCAGCCTTTGTATCAAAGGTTTCTAGAGAATAAACTCACCCATGGGGCCTCGTCACCTACTCAATCATTTAGTCAAACGCTCATGGAGAAACAATTCAAAGTGTTCCGGGTTGTGAAGGACGATAGCAATGAATTAGGGATCTACATTGAGAGACAAGATGGAGGAGCTCACTTCTCACCGTACCTGATATCTCATATTGAACCTGGAGGTGCCATTCATAGGTAAGAAATGTTCCTTCAATATAGACTTTCATGTGGATATTGCTGCTCAAAAGGCTTGATATAGTGCACAAGTACACTGTTCTCATTGTGTCTGATGTTTTGATTCCGACAAGTCAATAACCTAGAAAACCTAGATAACAATACAGTAAAAGCCCTTACGAGTTCCTACAACAACCTCACATGTTTGTTCTTGCTCATTAAGTCATTCCCTGTGAACAAAAATCAAATGCCCTACTTTCATCAGAAAACTCCTGATAGCCTAGGCGTTAAAAAGCGACCGCAGTCAAATAAAATTAGTAGTAATGCTCTGGACTTTTTTATCACACTCCCTAAACGTGCAGTTGAATATGATTAGAGTTTATCATCCTCTTAATCCATGAGTTCACTCATTGAAAACAAAATCTAATCAAAGTTCAAGCTTGTGATAAAACACAACAAACTCCAGCTGTTAACGTCAACCTAGAATAATTTCCAAACTTTCGTTTTTAATTACTATTTTCTTGCCAAAGTTACGCGAAAGTGAATTTAAATTTCGAAAATGTGAAGAACTTTCTCGTTTTCTTACAAATTTTAAATAATGAGTCCCCAGACTCTTGCAGTTCTTTTTGTGAGTCTAATGTAGTTTGAAAGTAACGTGCCTTTTGTTAAAATCCAGTCAGATAATAAATATGTAGATAGGATACTTACATGAAGATAATAATCATTATTTAGGAGTTTTAAATGACATTTTATTATTACAACATTACAAGCTATGCAACTGTGATATATCACCTAAACGGTAAAGGACCTAACGACATAAAAGTTATTACTGAGGTCATTATTTAGGAGTTTTAAATGATATTTTATTATTACAACATTACAAGCTATGCAACTGTGATATATCACCTAAACGGTAAAGGACCTAACGACATAAAAGTTATTACTGAGAACTACAAAGTATAAATTTGTAAAGGCTCGTAGGTCCACTCAGCTATGAGTGTGGCCTACTATAGTCGTATTTTCATTTCACAGTTTTCATGGTGGTAATGGTAGGGAATAGGGAAATGAAACGATGCCAAGGAATGTTCTATTCCCCAATTCCCACTAACCACCACGAAAAATATGAAAGGTAAATACAGCTCATCAACTAACATATTAAGAAATATGCTAAATGTCCCAAAAAGTCTGTCGTACAACAATATCGTTCGACATTTCCAACATAAGTGTGAACAACATAAGTGTGAACCCAATCAAATCAATCAATTTATTTGTACAATCTCATCATGAACTTATAAATACTGAAACAAACAAGAGTAACATACCTAAACAATAACATAAACAATGTACAACAACAACAACAACAACAACAACAACAACAACAACAACAAACAGAAACTATGATAACAAGAACAAGAATCTACAAAAGCAGAACACAGGAAATACATATGATCTGACCTCAGCTTCAGAACTTCAGATGGGTAACCCCCTACTTCTGCTATTCTGTATCTTGGTCCATGGTACATTGGTTCTATCAATATCTGTACGGTTGTATTCATAGCTATATCTACGGTGTATCTTGCGGGTACCGTAATATTCATGGTAAAATATTTCTCGGGTGGACCCAGGCACGGATATAGAACTTCGTATAGTAGGACCTGATATGTTTTTATTTATTTTGAAGCTCAATTATTGAAGAAAACTTGCCATTATCAGCCATATCATGCAAAAAGTCAACAAGTACATACACTCTGCTACTGCTACAACTCATCCAGGGAAAAATTGAAAAAAATTACATGAATAACAAAAAACAGAAACTATAATAACAAGAACAAGAATGTACAAAAGCAGAACACAGGAAATACATATGATCTGACCTCAGCTTCAGAACTTCAGATTGGTAACCCCCTACTTCTGCTATTCTGTATCTTGGTCCATGGTACATTGGTTCTATCAATATCTGTACGGTTGTATTCATAGCTATATCTACGGTGTATCTTGCGGGTACCGTAATATCCATGGTAAAATATTTCTCGGGTGGACCCAGGCACGGATATAGAACTTCGTATATTAGGGCCTGATATGTTTTTAAGTATTTCTTTTGAAGCCCAATTATTGGAGAAAACTTGCCTTATCAGCCATATCATGCAAAAAGTCAACAAGTACATACACTCTGCTAATGCTACAACTCATCCAGGGAAAAATTGAAAAAAAAAAAGAGAACGCTGCAGGCGCAAAATTTTCTGGCTGCATAATCTTAGAAAATGTACCTACGCCTTTTGTATTTTGTAACGATAAAACACAAACCGTTGCTTAAATTCAGAGGATTATTTAGGAGTTATAAATGACATTTTATTATTACCTACAACATTACAAGTTATGCAACTGTGATATATCACCTAAACGGTAAAGGACCTAACGACATAAAAGTTATTACTGAGCATAGCGTCGCGTCGTCTGCGACAGCGAATGAATGGGATTTTAAAAATTTAAGTGTTGTTATTCTGCGTCCTTTTAATCAGTCTTCTATTCATAGATATCTTCCGTTGTTATTTTTTGAACAAGTGGTACCTTTCCCCGGTTTCGTCTTTTCAGGGATGGAAGATTCCTAACAGGTCGTTTTAGAATTATCCCGTGTTTCGTCTTTTCAGGGATGGAAGGTTCCATGTGGGCGATGAACTCATCAAGGTGAACGACAAACGCCTCAAAGGTCTCACCCATCTTCCGTTGTTATTTTTTGAACAAGTGGTACCTTTCCCCGGTTTCGTCTTTTCAGGGATGGAAGGTTCCATGTGGGCGATGAACTCATCAAGGTGAACGACAAACGCCTCAAAGGTCTCACCATCCAGTTTTTCAGGGATGGAAGATTCCTAACAGCTCGTTTTAAAATTCTCCCGTGTTTCGTCTTTTCAGGGATGGAAGGTTCCATGTGGGCGATGAACTCATCAAGGTGAACGACAAACGCCTCAAAGGTCTCACCATCCAGGAGGCACGCGAAGCTCTCAACAATAAAGACTCGCATGTCGAGATCGTCATCTGTCGAAATCCGGACGACGCGAAATCGGCAACCAACTGTGATAACCTGCAACCCAATCCAAAGAATCTGCCCAAGAAGAACATCATCATTAACCAGCGACAGAAGAATATCGTGGAGAAGTCGCTGATGCCGGAACGACAAGTGTCCATGCCGGAGATCGAACGAAACAAAACCGAAGTAATCGCAACGACACAGGTGTCAAATGAGAAGAGTCAGACGAGCAACTGCTCCAAGATTAGGAATAAAGTGACTGGTAAGTGATTGCTTTTTTATTAGTTCTGTGGTTTTATGGGACTGTACTGCTGTAGGTATAATCGTAGGCCTTTTGACCGTTTTACTACCTATCTTTACTGGAGTTCTGTGGTTTTATGGGACTGTACTGCTGTAGGTATAATCGTAGGCCTTTTGACCGTTTTACTACCTATCTTTACTGGAATCTTGGATAAGTTCTCGGTTTTCCTCCCGAGACAACGAGACTGCATCTCGACTTAACTTGTAAAAAGAGAAGGCCACACTGACCCATCAATATGTGAATAACCTAACAAATTCGTTGCAGAGGTTACATTATCGTGGGTAATGTAGGAATCAAACAGACACGTGAAGACAGGTTCTGTGTTTTTATGGGACTGTACTGCTGTAGGTACAATCGTAGGCCTTTTGACCGTTTTACTACCTATCTTTACTGGAATCTTGGATCAGTTCTCGGTTTTCCTCCCGAGACGAGACTGCATCTCGACTTAACTTGTAAAAAGAGAAGGCCCCTCTGACCCATCAACATGTGAATAACCTAACAAATTCGTTGCAGGGGTTAAATTATCGTAGGTAGTGACGGAATCAAACAGGCAAATGAAGACATAGTTTGCATTACAACAGTCTCCTGTCCTTTTTCCATTCCAGGCATGCGGAAGTTTTCCTGTCAGTTCGACGGGATTTCACCCCGAAGACGACAGAGCGTTGTCGACCACAATCGCTCCAACGTCGTGAAGACATAGTTTACATCACAACACTGTCCTGTTCTTTTTCCAGGCATGCGGAAGTTTTCCTGTCAGTTCGACGGGATTTCACCCCGAAGACGACAGAGCGTTGTCGACCACAATCGCTCCAACGTCGCAGCGACACCCAACAACAGCAACGCGACAGTCAAGCGACCAAAGTCCCTGTCGCTGTCCATGTTTACCGTTACGTTTCAAAAAGGCCCGGGTCAGAAGTCTTTAGGTTTCAGCATAGTGGGAGGAAGGGATTCGCCGAAAGGAAACTTGGGCATTTTCGTCAAGACGATTTTCCAGTCGGGACAAGCGGCCGAAAATGAAAAGCTCAGAGAAGGTGAGTTGGTATTTTGATTGTCTGGTTGATTGGTACTCTAAAACGCTATGTCTCGTCCTTTCCCCAAAGTTCAAGACTCTCGTAGATGTAGTCATGTGAAATTTTAGAACTTTCTTTTGTGAAGTTAGATGTACAGGAAACACTTTCAAAGATAGGTTATGCCAAATTCTCCAAAATTCCAAGTCCTCGCAGAATAGCCAGCAAATCGTGATATCCCAGGTGGTCACTTGTCCTGGTGCCACCAGTGCAGAACGTTGCCTTGATTAATCCATTGGGTTAACTGATCCTTCTAAAACTGGTTCACATTAGACACCATTCTCTAGTTAGATTCCATCGAACTTTACGTTTATTCAACGTGATTAGCCCTGATTAAGTGATTAGGACGTCCTTTTGTAGAGGAATGCGTGGAGAGAAAATGCTTTCAACAATGGATATTCTGGTTTCAGGAGACTTTCCCCAAAGTTCAAGACTCTCGTAGATGTAGTCATGTGAAATTTTAGGACTTTCTTTTGTGAAGTTAGATGTACAGGTTATGCCAAACGGTTTCAAAGATAGGTTATGCCAAATTCTCCAAAATTCTGAGTCCTCGCAGAATAGCCAGCAAATCGTGATATCCCAGGTGGTCACTTGTCCTGGTGCCATCAGTGCATAACGTTGCTTAACTTAATTGATTAATCCATTGGGTTAACTGATCCTTCTAAAACTGGTTCACATTAGACGCCATTCTCTAGTTAGATTCCATCGAACTTTACGTTTATTCAACGTGCTTAGGCCCTGATTAATCGATTAGGACGTCCTTTTGTAGAGGAATGCGTGGAGAGAAAATGCTTTCAACAATGGATATTTTGGTTTCAGGAGACGAGATCATTGCCATCAACGGAGTTCCGCTGGAAAACAAAACCCATGCTGAGGCTATCGCTATGTTCAAGGACATTTTTCCCCAGAGTTCAAAACTCTCGTAGATGTAGTCATGTGAAATTTTAGGACTTTCTTTTGTGAAGTTAGATGTACAGGAAACACTTTCAAAGATAGGTTATGCCAAATTCTCCAAAATTCTGAGTCCTCGCAGAATAGCCAGCAAATCGTGATATCCCAGGTTCCCAGGTGGTCACTTGTCCTGGTGCCATCAGTGCAGAACGTTGCTTAACTTAATTGATTAATCCATTGGGTTAACTGATCCTTCTAAAACTGGTTCACATTAGACGCCATTCTCTAGTTAGATTCCATCGAACTTTACGTTTATTCAACGTGCTTAGGCCCTGATTAAGTGATTAGGACGTACTTTTGTAGAAGAATGCGTGGAGAGAAAATGCTTTCAACAATGGATATTCTGGTTTCAGGAGACGAGATCATTGCCATCAACGGAGTTCCGCTGGAAAAGAACGTTTCTTAACTTGATTAATCCATTGGGTTAACTGATCCTTCTAAAACTGGTTCACATTAGACGCCATTCTCTAGTTAGATTCCATCGAACTTTACGTTTATTCAACGTGCTTAGGCCCTGATTAAGTGATTAGGACGTCCTTTTGTAGAGGAATGCGTGGAGAGAAAATGCTTTCAACAATGGATATTCTGGTTTCAGGAGACGAGATCATTGCCATCAACGGAGTTCCGCTGGAAAACAAAACCCATGCTGAGGCTATCGCTATGTTCAAGGACATCAAAGTGGGAAATGTGGTGGTTCATGTTGGGAGACGTGACAGTATAGGAAAAACGTAAGTCTTCTTGAGTTTAACTGTTGGACATAGTAAATCGAGGGACTGCTATATTGTAAATCGAGGGACTTAAAATCACGGTCTACTCAAAAATGGACATTTCCGCAAATCAGATCGACAAAACTAGTCTTGAAATTCGTTCAATAAATAAAAACAATTGTTGTATATAACATTATAATTCTATGTTGGCACACTATAATAAATATTAAAAAAAAAAAAAAAAAACAATTGTTCCGTTTGTTCTTAAAAAAAAAAAAAAAAAGAATTATGATAAAAAGGCCAAAACTTTTTTTTTTTTTTTTTTCAGGCCTTTTAGCTAAAATTTGTGTTAAAAGAAATCCTGTGATGACCTGGACAAATTCTGAAATTGCCGACACTCTTCGAAGATGCGCAAGACCTAATGCACGAAATGTGCTCAACCAAAGACCATCCCGACTTGGATTTGCCAATGCTGTTAGCACATATTAAACGGTTTCCAAAAGTAGTAAAGGAGCATATTTTTTACTAGTGAATATTGGGATAGAATCATAGTTGCGCGGAAAGTACCTTATACATAGGTAGTAGGAACGTAGGCAGTAGGCATTAGGAAGCCAGCGGCAGCGGCGATAGCATGTTGAATGCACCAGTTGCCGAAGGGTCACTGAAGTTAATCAACGTTTCACGTAGTTCGCATTCGGATGGGTGACCATCAACTCCAGTGTGGACCCAGCTTTTAGTTCCACGTCTGGAAAATGAAGGTGGTACCTAAATATTGTTTTCTAATTTTTCTTTTGTACATGAAGAAAAGAGAAAAAAAGGACAAAATACCAGTGAAAGACCTTTGTCCAAATCAGATAAAGTACGAAAAAAGTCAATATATAGGAAAAATAAAAAACGTCGAAGAAGAAAGAAATTGATTTTTTTCTTTTCGCTCTCCTGAAAATTTTGAAAAAATCATTTACGCCCCTTTTGATCGAAATGTCGAATGGTCGAAATGTCAAAGAAAAAATAAATAAATATATTAAACCTTCATGAATTTATTATAATATACGAACTGCTTTTTTTCCATTTACCTAGTAATATTGTTTGTAAAGAGACACAGGACAGGTATGATTGTGAAAGTAAAGTAAAGAGACTAAAAAAAACTCGGTACACAGGATAAACAAAACTACAGATATGGAATGAATAATAAATTAATAATATAAAAACGTTTACAATTTATTGTAACTTTATTTTAATAGAATATTTTACAGTGTACAAAACTAGAAAATTAAAATCATATAAAGTTGAAAGTTCTAATTTCACATGGAAAATATGCGTCCTCTACGCAAAGAAAAAAAAATAATAAAATAATAATAACAAAAATAGAATAAAATGTACCTACATACGTTGTTCATCCTGCCCGAATAGGACTGAGAAGTCCCTTAACCCCGGCAGTCCAAACAATGTAGATATCATACTTCTCTAGGAGAGTCAATCTAACATATCTTTAGATATGTTGCTAGATAGATATGTTGCTACTTGACATAGCAACATATCTAACGATATCTTGTAGATATTGTTTGATAGCTCTTCTATACAATATTTATGTATTTCGTCATCTCTTCTTGCAGGTTGGTGGGGATAAATCTTAGTCCATCATGTGCATGATCGTACGGATCTCATGATTTTCTTCTGTTACCTACCCCAATGCTGACGATGGAACTGTAACTTACAGCGGACCTTTATTATTATTATTATTAACAAGTTTCCATTTATATTTGATTGACAAAAAACTCATAACATACATTTTTCATATAAATGGTATACCCTGGAGATTTAGTTGTGGAAATCTTCAAAGTAGTTAGGTATGTAGGTAAATACATAGTAGGTACCTGCCTATAACTTGAGATCTAGAAAGGAGTAGTAGGTAGGTACCTACCTACGATTTATAAACTAAAAGTAGGTAATTTGAATTCAAATCTAGAGACTGACTATCTTAGTAATGTTGGTAGGTCTAACAAGGGAGATTTAGTTGTGGAAATCTTCAAAGTAGTTAGGCATGTAGGTAAATACATAGTAGGTACCTGCCTATAACTTGAGATCTAGAAAGGAGTACCTACGATTTATAAACTAAAAGTAGGTAATTTGAATTTAAATCTAGAGACTGACTATCTTAGTAATGTTGGTAGGTCCCTAGGTATAACTTGTCAAATTTCAGACTACCTACTATAGTTTTAGTAAAGTAACATTACACCTCTTGAAACGGCCTTTCAAACTCAAAGGGATTAAGATTAAATCTTTAATTTTGTATGAACGCCGTGAATTTTCAAATGTATGTATGCAATGTGCCACAGTTTCTACTGAACCACTCAAGTAACCCGTCCGCAAAAGAAAGATCTACTGCATGTTTCACGTCCGCCAGTTCTATCAGATTACTTGAGTTCAGAAGATAGAAGATTAGGATAGGTACTTTTATGGTACGGAAAGTAAAAACTAAATTCCTTTGTCTAAAGAATAAAGAATAAATCAAGTTACCTTTATGATCATGGCTCCGATAAAAACAAAATCTGTTCCAATGCTGAGATGTTCACTTTGGTTGCACTTGTTGGTAAATGTTGCTTGGTACTTGCCTGACTCCGTAATTTATACCAAACCCATCTTTAGGGATCCCTAATGGGTTATGTAAAAAAGTAGGTATGTAACCTTCATAATGCAGGTATTCCGAAATGTTGAAGGTAAAGTCTAGGTAATTACCTATTATCAAATTTAGCAAATATCTAAATGACTATTAATTAATTATTTTTTTTTTTTGTTTTTAATTTTAAAGATGAGTGTTTCACCGCCGTTTTTATTTCGTAGCGATGAAACAACTGCTACATTGGACGCTTGTGGTCTGTGTCGGAAACGGCCTTTCAAACTCAAAGGGATTAAAATTAAATCTTTAATTTTGTATGAACGCCGTGAATTTTCAAATGTATGTATGCAATGTGCCACAGTTTCTACTGAACCACTCAAGTAACCCGTCCGCAAAAGAAAGATCTACTGCATCAACTTTCACGTCCGCCAGTTGATGTTTCACGTCCGCCAGTTCTGTCAGATTACTTGAGTTCAGAAGATAGAAGATTAAGTTAGGTACTTTTATGGTACGGAAAGTAAAAACTAAGTTCCTTTGTCTAAAGAATAAATCAAGTTACCTTTATGATCATGGCTCCGATAAAAACAAAATCTGTTCCAATGCTGAGATGTTCACTTTGGTTGCACTTGTTGGTAAATGTTGCTTGGTACTTGACTGACTCCATAATTTATACCAAACCCATCTTCAGGGATCCCTAATGGATTATGTAAAAAAGTAGGTATTCAACCTTCATAATGCAGGTATTCCGAAATATTGAAGGTAAAGTCTAAGTAATTAATTACCTATTATTAAATTTAGCAAATGTCTAAACGACTATATATCTAAATAATGGTTAAAAAGTAGTCCGACTTGAAAAGTACCCAACCGCAACCGGCTTAAAAAGTAAGCCTAACACCAAGATGATTTTTTGGTACAAATTTTTGTCGATGGTGGGATTCGAACCCGGGACCTAAATAATGGTTAAAAAGTAGTCCGACTTGAAAAGTACCCAACCGCAACCGGCTTAAAAAGTAAGCCTAACACCAATTTTTTTTTAGCAAAAGTGATAGAAGGAGCTGCAATTGATGAAAGAAGGACAAGATAGGAAAAAGCCAACAGTTCCGAGAACAAACCTTATCTGTTTAAGATAAAGTTTGCCCCGGGTTGGATCGAACCCGTGATCTAGCTATTACAAAACAGACGTTGCTACCCACCAAGATAACAAGGCTGGCTTGTTAGCCATAGCATTTCCTAATGATGTTTACTTGTTTACTAAAGCAAAAGTGATAGAAGGAGCTGCAATTGATGAAATAAGGACAAGATAGGAAAAAGCTAACAGTTCCGAGAACAAACCTTATCTGTTTAAGATAAAGTTTGCCCCGGGTTGGATCGAACCCGTGATCTAGCGATTACAAAACAGACGTGCTACCCACCAAGATAACAAGGCTGGCTTGTTAGCCATAGCATTTCCTAATGATGTTTACTAAATCACAACACACAACAGAGGTATGCGGAACCTCAAAATCAGTTAATGAGGAATTTAACATTGGAGATAATATTGGGTCCTTAGTGTATCCCTGATAATAAATGTCCTTAGTCCTTGGTGTCCCTTGATAGGATTTAGTAGCTTAATAGATGTTCTAGAAAGATCTCTTGGTATAATTAATAAGTTAGTTTAATATTTTTTTCTTTCAGTTTTTTACCTAGTATTGTATACCTTTGGTAGGAATCTAACCATATAATTTTTTCGCTTAATTACTATTCCTCACCCAAGGACCAAGGTAATACCCATTGAAGTCCCTGAAAAGGATTGGTATAAATTAGGAAGACAGGATGTCATTCAACATCAGTCACCACCAAGTGCTATCGAAGTTAACGTCTCCAGCTGGCTTGTTAGCCATAGCATTTCCTAATGATGTTTACTAAATCACAACACACAACAGAGGTATGCGGAATCTCAAAATCAGTTAATGAGGAATTTAACATTGGAGATAATATGGGTCCTTAGTGTATCCCTGATAATAAATGTCCTTAGTCCTTGGTGTCCCTTGATAGGATTTAGTAGCTTAATAGATGTTCTAGAAAGATCTCTTGGTATAATTAATAAGTTAGTTTAATATTTTTTTTCTTTTAGTTTTTTACCTAGTATTGTATCCTACTCTATTATTACCCTTGGAGTTTATTATTATTTTTATTTTATTTTTTTAGTTTTTTACCTAGTATTGTATCCTACTCTATTGTTACCCTTGAAAGGAATCTAAACATATAATTTTTTCGCTTAATTACTATTCCTCACCCAAGGACCAAGGTTTCATTGGAGTCCCTGAAAAGGATTGGTATAAATTAGGAAGACAGGATGTCATTCAACATCAGTCACCACCAAGTGCTATCGAAGTTAACGTCTCCTCTTTTAGTTTTTTACCTAGTATTGTATCCTACTCTATTATTACCCTTGGTAGGAATCTAACCATATAATTTTTTCGCTTAATTACTATTCCTCACCCAAGGACCAAGGTAATACCCATTGGAGTCCCTGAAAAGGATTGGTATAAATTAGCAAGACAGGATGTCATTCACCTTAGTCCTTGGTGTCCCTTGAAAGGATTTAGTAGCTTAATAGATGTTCTAGAAAGATCTCTTGGTATAATTAATAAGTTAGTTTAATATTTTTTTTTCTTTTAGTTTTTTACCTAGTATTGTATCCTACTCTATTATTACCCTTGGTAGGCATCTAAGCATATAATTTTTTTCGCTTGATTACTATTCCTCACCCAAGGACCAAGGTAATACCCATTGGAGTCCCTGAAAAGGATTGGTATAAATTAGCAAGACAGGATGTCATTCAACATCAGTCACCACCAAGTGCTATCGAAGTTAACGTCTCCAAATATCGACAGTTCGTCAGTTCGAGTAGCTACCGAAAACCAGCGGCAGTGTTCAGAAGCAAGTTCTGTTCAAATCACCCAAGTGCCAGCCTCCTCAGAAATGAAAATTCATGTAAGTTTCTGTTCAAGTTTTGAGCTAAATACCTGGTTCTATTACCTTCAAATACCAAATGCCTTCTTGGTTTTTGAGGGAAATTTTTACATGGTTTAAGGTTGACATGGTTTAAGGTTGACAGATAGGTTAAGGTTGACAGGATGGTTTAAGGTTGACAGATAGGTTGATTCCTTGTTGGGTAATTCTGAACTTCCTAGTTTTTCCTTTGGCCTTTTTACACGCTTAAAAGTTGGTCCTTGGCTAGGTACTATTACCTATCAATTTTCACTCTATATTACTACAAGTTAGTAGTTTCTTTCATTATTTTGCCTAGTGTACGCTGTAATAGATGTGTACATTCTACGAAGGACCTAGGAGTGTACTTTATTTGTTTTCCCAAGTTGTAGGTAAATACTTCAAGGAGTTCTAGGAGATCGGAGTCTTGGGCGGATACTGGATACCTATAGGTACCTACCAAGATTTCCACAACTAAATCTCCCTTGTTGTGTGTTCCCAGGTGTTTGGTATTCTACTTCTATTCGGAGCCTGGATGGTACTAGGAGCCCCCGCCTCAGATCTTCAAATCACCCAAGTGCCAGCCTCCTCAGAAATGAAAATTCATGTAAGTTTCTGTTGAAGTTTTGAACTAAATACCTGGTTCTATTACCTTCAAATACCAAATGCCTTCTTGGTTTTTGAGGGAATTTTTTTACATGGTTCAAGACAGATAGGTTGATTCCTTGTTGGGTAATTCTGAACTTCCTAGTTACTTTCTATTTTTCCTTTGGCCTTTTTACACGCTTAAAAGTTGGTCCTTGGCTAGGTACCATTACCTATCAATTTTTACTCTCTATTACTACAAGGAAGGAAGGAAAGTAATGTAATCGGGTCAAAATTTCGATGGTCAGTTTTTAGTGCCAAAACACGTTTTGAGGTCCCTAGAGCCTAAATCCAAAGTTTCAGCCATTGGTCCGTGTGTGTGTCTGTCTGTCTGTCTGTAAAATATCTCGAGAACGGTAAGAGCTAGAGACTTGAAATTTGGTATGTAGATGTCAAATGTGACAAGGATGCGACAAGGCCCAGCCTTTAGACAATGATTTAGGTACTACAAGTTAGTATTTTCTTTCATTATTTTGCCTAGTGTACGCTGTAATAGATCTGTACATTCTAGGAGGTACCTACCGAAGGACCTAGGAGTGTACTTTGGTATTTTCTTTCATTATTTTGCCTAGTGTACGCTGTAATAGATCTGTACATTCTAGGAGGTACCTACCGAAGGACCTAGGAGTGTACTTTATTTGTTTTCCTTTATTTACTTCAAGGAGTTCTAGGAGATCGGAGTCTTGGGCGGATACTGGATACCTATACCTGCCTCGGTGGCGTAGTGGTCAAGACGCTCGCCTGGTAAACAGGAGGGCGTGGGTTCGATCCCAGCCGGGGCATGGAAGAGTCTTGGGCGGATACTGGATACCTATACCTGCCTCGGTGGCGTAGTGGTCAAGACGCTCGCCTGGTAAAAGGGAGGGCGTGGGTTCGATCCCAGCCGGCGGTAATCGAACCCGCGGCCTAGCTATCTTCCAAGCTAGGCTGGTATAAAGGAATTTTTCCTTATTAGTATACTAATATACTAATAAGGAATTTTAATTAATTATACCTAGGTCTGTCAGACGGTCAGAACGTGTGAGACGGAAAAAGCTTCCTACTAGTGATGTTCGATCTCGAGTAAAAGATCGATCTTTTGAATCGATTCTAATCGGAAGGCTAAAAATCGATCCATCGGATCGATCTCACCTAAAGAATCGATCTCAAGAAAATCGATCTTTCACGCACTTGGGTTTTGTGACTTTTGTGTGAAAAACTCAAAAACATGAAAAAGACACAACAGACAAAATCAAATTGCGATTGATTGATTCAATTAGCTTGGTACGTGTGAGACGGAAAAAGCTTCCTACTAGTGATGTTCGATCTCGAGTAAAAGATCGATCTTTTGAATCGATTCGAATCGGAAGGCTAAAAATCGATCCATCAGATCGATCTCACCTAAAGAATCGATCTCAAGAAAATCGATCTTCGATCTTTCACGCGCTTGTGTTTTGTGACTTTTGTGTGAAAAACTCAAAAACATGAAAAAGACACAACAGACAAAATCAAATTGCGATTGATATTGACTGATTGATTCAATTAGCTTGCGAAAACGAAATGCGAGTTTTGAATATTCGCTCTCTCACAATGCTCATATTAAAAAAA
>NW_007378745.1:71833-90305 GCF_000475195.1 Diaphorina citri
CATTTACCTAGTAATATTGTTTGTAAAGTGACACAGGACAGTGCCCTAAATCACCAAAGTATGGAAAAATATCTTACAAGTGTAATAGCCAATGGAAAAGCAGAATTTTGAATTTGGGCGAATCATGTCGAAATATGGAATTGTAAATACTTTTCCATACTTTGGTGATATAGGGCACTGGTATGATTGTGAAAGATACATGACTCGGTACACAGGATAAACAAAACTACATATATGGAATGAATAATAATATAAAAACGTTTACAATTTATTGTAACTTTATTTTAATAGAATATTTTACAGTGTACAAAACTAGAAAATTAAAATCATATAATTAGAACGAATCAAATAAAAAGAATGATTGAGGAGAGGTCGTAGCTCAGAAGTGGAAGGGTTCAGGATCGAATCCCACTCCCATCTGAGAATGAAATTGAGGATAAATTTTAGGAAAACCAGAAATAAAGTAGAGAAAGGAGAAAAAATACGAAGAAAAATGGTGGAGGAAAAGAAGGAGAAAGAGGATAAGGAGAAAAAGGAGGAAAAGAATAAAATTGTGAGGATATAAGAAGTTTAAGATTTTTTTTTTTTTTTACATAGACTTAAAAATGTTAAGATAACATTTAAAGTTTAAAGGTACCTCAGTTAGAAAAGATTTGTAAGACATAACATTTAACAAATGGAGGTAAACAAACAGCTATTTGAAGACATTTAACTAGCACGAAAGGTTGACTATACGAACGACTAAAATCTAGTGAGCCTAGTAGACACGCTTTTAGTCACCATCATAACTAAAGGGTTTCACTATAAAGCAACGTCTACAGTCGACAGATCTATGGTAGATCGACTAAAATAAGTCCACACTAAACTTTTTTTTCAATCCACTAAAATCTAAGACAAGAAAGCGCGTTACCATTACCACTGATGTAGTTGGTTTTATTTGCATTTCAACGTGCAACACCAGAAAGTAAATCGATGAAGTACCTACTTGCAATCGTATGCAATCAAAATACTTGCAGTACTGCAATCAAAATAAGGACAAATTTGGTCGATTAGATTACTTGCGACAAAAGAACAAAAAGAATGGGACAAAAAGAAAGTTTTATTAAAAGAATGAAGATCTAAGAATGAATTGCCATAGAACTGAGCTGTTTCCTCTTCAGTTAAAAAAAGGAATTTTAATTGTGTTAAGCATAAATGCTTGTCACAAATGTCGTTCCCCACTTAATATACTACGCTAAATTTTATGACATTACAGATCTATGGTAGATCGACTAAAACAAGTCCACACTAAACTTTTTTTTTTCAATCCACTAAAATCTAAGACAAGAAAGCGCGTTACCACTACCACTCATGTATTTGGTTTTATTTGCATTTCAAGGTGCAACACCAGAAAGTAAACCGATGAAATACCTACTTGCAATTGTATGCAATCAAAATACTTGCGATTTTGCAATCGAAATAAGATTGCAATTTTTTTTGTCGATCGTAGACATCGAACTCGGGACCTTCTGCGAGACAAGCGCGTTACCGCTGGATTGCTTGATTTATGCACATTTCAAGGTACCTACGGTTTTTCATCAATACATGTAGCATCAGTTTTTTTTATTTTTTTTCTCATCAGTAGATGATGGGCTTGTTTTTACACTGTTCCACGGAGTTGGTCGATGGTGGATATCGAACCCGGGACCTTCTGCACTGGACTATGTGCTTTTATGTCAATTTCAAGGTACAGGTTTTCATCAGTACTTATTGCATCAGTTTTCGTCATCAGTACATGATTGGCTCGTTTTTACACTGTTCTACCACATAGGGAGTGACCTTCTGCACTGGACTATGTGCTTTTATGTCAATTTCAAGGTACAGGTTTTCATCAGTACTTATTGCATCAGTTTTCGTCATCAGTACATGATTGGCTCGTTTTTACACTGTTCTACCACATAGGGAGTGACCTTCTGCACTGGACTATGTGATTTTTTGTATATTTCAAGGTACAGTGTTTCATCAGTACATATTGCATCAGTTTTCGTCATCAGTACATGATTGGCTTGTTTTTACACTGTTCTCTCACATAGGAAGTGACCTTCTGCACTGGACTATGTGATTTTTTGTATATTTCAAGGTACAGTGTTTCATCAGTACATATTGCATCAGTTTTCGTCATCGCACATTTCAAGGTACGGTTTTTCATCAGTACATATTGCATCAGTTTTTTTTCATCAGTAGATGATGGGCTTGTTTTTACACTGTTCTACCGAGTTGGTCGATGGTGGATATCGAACCCGGGACCTTCTGCACTAGACTATGTGCTTTTAAGTCAATTTCAAGGTACAGGTTTTCATCAGTACTTATTGCATCAGTTTTCGTCATCAGTACATGATTGGCTCGTTTTTATCGTTTATATGAACTAGGTTAGGGCATTTCTAATCGGGGGTTCAATAGGTTCATTCTTGATTGATAACTCTCATTAATCATTTAGGTCAGGTGTATTTTAATCGAACGATTTTCTTATCTGTTCTGAATTCAAACGATTAGTTTGGTGTGATTAAAATATGACTTCCGATCGTTCTATTTTATAGCATAAGGTCTAAACTAGACTATAATACCACGCTCGGCGTTATTTAGCTAAATTTCCATTAGGTAAGAGATAGACCAGACTATACAGCTACACTCGGCGTTATTTAGCTAAATTTCCATTAGGTATGAGATAGACCAGACTTTACTACTAATCTCGGCGTTATTTAGCTAAATTTCCATTAGGTATGAGATAGACCAGACTTTACTACTAATCTCGGCGTTATTTAGCTAAATTTCCATTAGGTATGAGATGGACCAGACTATACTACTACGCTCGGCGTTATTTAGCTAAATTTCCATTAGGAATGAGATAGACCAGACTATATACTGCTACACTCGAGGTTATTTAGCTGAATTCCCATTGGGATTGAGCTGTTCATTTTATGAAGGTATAGTGGTATAGTCGAGTGAATACTCGTATGTAAAGATTTAACAGCAGATGATCCCGGGTTTAGGATTAATAAAAGAAGCAGAGATCAGAGATAATAGAAGAGGAGAATTAGATCAATGAAAGGTAATTTCTGAATGTAGGTATGGGTCAAATCTCGTAAAACTAACTTATTTGCTCTTTGATACCATTTTTACTGAGGCAGAGCAATCCTAAATTTAAATGGACGCGGCACATAAGGGATCAGGAAGAAACCGCCTTAACATAATAATAAATTTTTACTGAGCCAAAGAACTTGAAACTTGTAACAAATGTAACACGTATCTCGGATGACAAAGGGGCAAACTTGTAACAAATGTAACACGTATGTATCTCGTATGACAAAGGGACACCTATTCTTTCACATTTTATTGGATGTTTTTGTAATGAAAGCATGTATTTTTAATTCTGTATGATAAACTCAGCACACAACAAAAACTCATACAATAGAGAGTATCAGAGTAACTCTTCATGAAAGAACTAATGTAAATCATCTTCTCCCCTATTCTTTCTTCCTGTGTTGTTGTTCTTTATTGCTTCACTAGCTTCTCGTCTCCATGTTCTTCGTCTTCTTCTTCTCGTTCTTCTTATTCTTCCTGTCTTGAAAAAAATATGAGAACAGGAACAAATATTCATATATGTATGTACTTCGCTTAAACTAGGTTAGGGCATTTTTAATCGGGGGTTCAATAGGTTCATTCTTGATTGATAACTCTCAATAATCATTTAGTTCAGGTGTATTTTAATCGAACGACTTTCTTATCTGTTCTGAATTCAAACGATTAGTTTGGTGTGATTAAAATATGACTTCCGATCGTTCTATTTTATAGCATAAGGTCTAAACTAGACTATGCTACTACGCTCGGCGTTATTTAGCTAAATTTCCATTAGGTATGAGATAGACCAGACTATATACTGCTACACTCGAGGTTATTTAGCTGAATTCCCATTGGGATTGAGCTGTTCATTTTATGAAGGTATTAATATCGTTTATATGAACTAGGTTAGGGCATTTTTAATCGAGGGTTCAATATAGGTTCATTCTTGATTGATAACTCTCATTAATCATTTAGTTCAGGTGTATTTTAATCAAACGATTTTCTTATCTGTTCTGAATTCAAACGATTAGTTTGGTGTGATTAAAATATGACTTCCGATCGTTCTATTTTATAGCATAACGTCTAAAGTAGACTATACTACTACGCTCGGCGTTATTTAGCTAAATTTCCATTAGGAATGAGATGGACCAGACTTTACTGCTACACTGGAGGTTATTTAGCTGAATTCCCATTGGGATTGAGCTGTTCATTTTATGAAGGTATAGTGGTATAGTCGAGTGAATATGTAAAGATTTAACAACAGATGATCCCGGGTTTAGGATAAATAAAAGAAGCAGGGATCAGAGATAATAGAAGAGGAGAATTAGATCAATGAAAGGTAATTTCTGAATGTAGGTAATGGGTCATTCATTTTATGAAGGTATAGTCGAGTGAATATGTAAAGATTTAACAACAGATGATCCCGGGTTCAGGATAAATAAAAGAAGCAGGGATCAGAGATAATAGAAGAGGAGAATTAGATCAATGAAAGGTAATTTCTGAATGTAGGTAATGGGTCAAATCTCGTAAAACTAACTGATTTGCTCTTTGATACCATTTTTACTGAGCCAATGAACTTGAAACTGGTATCAAATGTAACAGGTATCTCGGATGACAAAGGGGCACCTATTCTTTCACATTTTATTGAATGTTTTTGTAATGAAAGCATGTATTTTTAATTCTGTATAATAAACTCAGCACACAACAAAAACCCATACAATAGATAGAGTATCAGAGTAACTCTTCATGAAAGAACTTGGTGTCTCATTCATGTAAATCATCTTCTCCCCTATTCTTTCTTCCTGTTCTGTTCTTATTACTTCACTAGCTTCTCGTCTCCATGTTCTTCGTCTTCTTCCTCTTCTTCTTCTCGTTCTTCTTATTCTTCCTGTCTTGAAAAAAATATGAGAACAGGAACAAATATTCATATATGTATGTACTTCGCTTGCACAAGAAATCAGAAACATCTGAAGAACCTTGCGACAAAATCATTGCCAAATGAAAGAGGAAAATGAAGATATGTAGATGGAATCTCTTCTTCTTCGTCTTCTTCTCGTTCTTCTTATTCTTCCTGTCTTGAAAAAATATGAGAACAGGAACAAATATTCATATACTTGCACAAGAAATCAGAAACATCTGAAGAACCTTGCGACAAAGTCATTGCCAAATGAAAGAGGAAAATGAAGATATGTAGATGGAATAGAGGAAACTATAGATACCTTGGCTACTTGAGTAGAATTTTTAATCATTTCACTCCGTCAAGATAGTTCGGAATCCAAAAAAGCCCGCGGAAAACAAAGCACACAACAAAGTATATTTTGCTAGCTTCAAAATTGCGAAATATTCTGACTTGACACAAGATTCGAAATTATGTCAAGATAGGTCGGAATCCAAAAGAGCCCGCGGAAAACAAAGCACACAACAAAGTATATTTTGCTAGCTTCAAAATTGCGAAATATTCTGACTTGACACAAGATTCGAAATTGAGCCCGCGGAAAACAAAGCACACAACAATGTATATTTTGCTAGCTTCAAAATTGCGAAATATTCTGACTTGACACAAGATTCGAAATTGGCAAAATCCGCAAAATATGGCGGGGAAACTGATTTGATACGGTTATGTAAATACGGACGGTGTGTGTAAATATGGAAGAGGGGCACAAATTTATTTACTGAACAAAGATTACAAAGCAGTAGGAATAAAAAAATATAAAAATGAACTTTAGAAAAAAAAAGTAGGTAACAAAAACACTACTTGATACTTCTATGAACACAGTTACAAAGTAATCACAAGAGCACCTAAAAGTAATCAATCAATTACAAAGATATTGAACACGCGAACAAACGCGTATGAAAAACCGAGTAAAAATATAAAAATGAACTTTAGAAAAGAAAAAAAAAGTAGGTAACAAAATCACTTGATACTTCTATGAACAGAGTTACAAAGTAATCGTAAGAGCACCTAAAAGTAATCAATCAATTACAAAGATATTGAACACGCGAACAAACGCGTATGAAAAACAATGAATGAACTTTATATAAAAAAAAGTAGGTAACAAAAACACTTGATACTTCTATGAACACAGTTACAAAGTAATCGTAAGAGCACCTAAAAGTAATCAATCAATTACAAAGATATTGAACACGCGAACAAACACGTATGAAAAACAATGAAAAACCGAGAGAAAATTGATCCGAAAATTGACCAAAAAATCACAAATTTTACGACAGAAAAGGTACTTTCATTGGACGCGTATGAAAAACAATGATAAACCGAGAGAAATTAAAACGACACACTATAAAATTAAGACGCAAAGGCCCTGGAAACAGCACACCATACAAGTAAAACAGTATAGGGCCCTGGAAACGACACACTATAAAATTAAGACGCAAAGGCCCTGGAAACAGCACACCATACAAGTAAAACAGTATAGGGCCCTGAAAACGACACACTATAAAATTAAGAGGTAAAGGCCCTGGAAACAGCACACCATACAAGTAAAACAGCATAGGGCCCTGAAAACGACACACTATAAAATTAAGAGGTAAAGGCCCTGGAAACAGCACACCATACAAGTAAAACAGTATAGGGCCCTGGAAACGACACACTATAAAATTAAGACGCAAAGGCCCTGGAAACAGCACACCATACAAGTAAAACAGTATAGGGCCCTGGAAACGACACACTATAAAATTAAGACGTAAAGGCCCTGGAAACAGCACACCATACAAGTAAAACAGTATAGGGCCCTGGAAACGACACACTATAAAATTAAGACATGATAAACCGAGAGAAATTGATCCAAAACTAGACCAAAAAAATCACAAATTTTACCATAAAAAAAGGTACTTTTACAGGAAAAGGTACCTGATTTCACAATCAAAAATTCTAAGAAACAACTATCGGCGATCTTATAACCAATCGTAAACGCGATAACTATTCAAATCAGTAGAAAACTAGGTACTTTTACAGGAAAAGGTACCTAATTTCACAATCAAAAATTCTAAGAAACAACTATCGGCGATCTTATAACCAATCGTAAACGCGATAACTATTCAAATCAGTAGAAAACTTGGAAACGACACACTATAAAATTAAGACGCAAAGGCCCTGGAAACAGCACACCATACAAGTAAAACGGTATAGGGCCCTGGAAACGACACACTATAAAATTAAGACGTAAAGGCCCTGGAAACAGCACACCATGCAAGTAAAACGGTATAGGGCCCTGGAAACGACACACTATAAAATTAAGACGTAAAGGCCCTGGAAACAGCACACCATACAAGTAAAACGGTAGAGGGCCCTGGAAACGACACACTATAAAATTAAGACGTAAAGGCCCTGGAAACAGCACACCATGCAAGTAAAACGGTAGAGGGCCCTGGAAACGACACACTATAAAATTAAGACGTAAAAGGCCCTGAAACAGCACACCATACAAGTAAAACGGTAGAGGGCCCTGGAAACGACACACTATAAAATTAAGACGCAAAGGCCCTGGAAACAGCACACCATACAAGTAAAACGGTAGAGGGCCCTGGAAACGACACACTATAAAATTAAGACGCAAAGGCCCTGGAAACAGCACACCATACAAGTAAAACGGTAGAGGGCCCTGGAAACGACACACTATAAAATTAAGACGCAAAGGCCCTGGAAACAGCACACCATACAAGTAAAACGGTAGAGGGCCCTGGAAACGACACACTATAAAATTAAGACGCAAAGGCCCTGGAAACAGCACACCATACAAGTAAAACGGTAGAGGGCCCTGGAAACGACACACTATAAAATTAAGACGCAAAGGCCCTTAATTTCAAAACGAAATCTTTTATTTAAAAATGAAAGGGGGCCTTCTTATATTTCTCAAGATATCGACATTTTTCTCAGAAAGGTCAAACCACCTGGAACAAACCTAGTTTCTAAAACAGCCAGCAGGTTTGGAACCTGGAAATGGAACAATGTTCCATATTTTCCTTTCGGACCAATGTTCCATTTCCCTATTTCCACCAGTACCATTATAGGTACTTCAAAATAAAAGG
The DNA here is from genome assembly GCF_000475195.1 of Diaphorina citri. Taxonomy (NCBI): domain Eukaryota; kingdom Metazoa; phylum Arthropoda; class Insecta; order Hemiptera; family Psyllidae; genus Diaphorina; species Diaphorina citri. The sequence continues at coordinate 79,979 of NW_007378745.1, forward strand.
GGGGCGTTCTTATTTAAATTTCTCAAGAAATCTACATTTTTCTCAAAAATGTCAAACCACCTGGAACGAACCTGAATTTTAAAACTACCAGCAGATTTGGAACCTGGAAATGGAACAATGTTCCATATTTTCCTTTCGGACCAATGTTCCATTTCCCTATTTCCACCAGTACCAACATGAAATTTCCGAACGGAAAATACGCCTTTAGAAATCACGACACACCACTGTTAAGGACTGGGTCACTACTTAGTAAGTACTGTTACAACGACAATCCAACCACCCACCACTGCCTCATTAATTATCGTACGTGTATCACTGTATCAACCATTATTCTCAGATATTATAATTATCACTTGTACCGTACATGAAATTACCCATTATGTAGTACATAATTATAAATTGTGGTATATTAGTACCGTTTTTTTTTTTTTTTTTTTCTCTTTTTTCTTCTTTTTTTTTTCCTCTTTTTTGTCGTAGCATGTTCCATAGTATCAGTTACCATTAATAACAGTTGGATGATTCTTCCCTACGTTTCCAGTTTTAAATTAAGACAATTAGTGTCAAGAATTCAGCCAAAGTACAGTGGAGTGTTTACTGTCTAGCATCCGAGCGCCGTAGCTCAACTGCCAGCGGTAATACCAAAACAAAGACTTTCATAAAATGACCCCTACGGACACTCCAAAAAGGATCGATCTCTAAATCAATTTCAAATTAATTTGCTTTCAAAATTTAATCCAAAATAGGATACACATGGTGAAAAAGACAAACATGCATACAATTTAAAAGAAAAAAAGTCAAATTTTTTAAACCCATAGCTTCGTTTCAATTAGAAAGGAAGGGAGGATGTTCATCGAAATGCCGTCAGTCGTAGACCTCCCTACGAATCCTATTAATTTATCTAAAAGCACATAACAAAACAAGCGCTATCAATAAACCTTTGACTTTACACTTCTTATTTCACATAATTACATTTGTTACAAGATATACACCCAAATTCGTATACACTTTATGCCGGTAGTCTTATCTCTATGCGTTATCACCATTACCTAAAAGTTAGCCTTTGTCTGGGAAACGTGCGAGGCCAAAAGTCAAATTACATATCAGCAAAAGCTTAGCTTATCCTTATCAGTCTTTAACACATGAAGTAGAATAAAAGAATATTGAAAACACCTGGAAACGGCAAATCACCTTGAAATTGACGGCACTTTCGGGATGAAAACAAATTGAACCCACAACGGAAAGCTCTAACGTCAGGAAAAGCTACTAGATACGAACGTTTTGACAGGTTCAGAAAAGAAGACTCCCCGCCGGCGAAAAAAAGATAGCATATGCCATCTGAGTTTAATGAAATGAACACCCCATAGGACGAAGGATGAGGGTGCATTTTTACTTCTTCTTTTGTTACATTCCAGAATACATACCATTTATGTGCCGGGAAAACACGAAAACATCAGAGAGTAACGAGTTGAAAAATGTGCAATCGAATAAGGTGCATAAGTACAAGTACATTTTTTTTTTTATTATTTTTATTTATTTTTTTAACAATAGGACTGCCTGGAAGGGACTGACAAGAAACGCAGACCCTATTTAAATAGGAAAAGGCTAGGAAGAAGAAGATTAACCAACAGGTGCTGGGAAAACACGAAAACATCACAAAGTAACAAGTAGAAAAATTTCCAATCAAAATACGAGTGCAATTTTTTCCCCCTTGTGGTCATCGAACCAGGACCTCCTACATGACGAGCAAGTGGCTAAAGTGGTTTACTACTGGACTAACCGTGCCCTCTAACCGTAATTTGCTTAAAAGTTTATTGACCAATAATTGAGTCAAGCTGCCATTTCATCGGCCTAGGTCACCTTTGTAAACGGGTTACTTTCTGGTGTTCTCGTGTTGACCCAGCACCTAAATGGAAAGTATTATTTCTCTTCTCGCCCATCTGATGAGAGGCATACTACGGGATGGGCAATCTTCGACACAGACCACATGCGTCTAAGGTAGCAGTTGTTTCATTGCTACGAAATAAAAACGGCGCGGCGGTGGAACACTCATCTTTAAAAAGAAGAAAAAAAAATCCAAACCTTCACCATTCATCCGACGGGCTCTTCAAACTATTAAAATCAATAGCACTCAGCCTTTACTGTCATGAATCTACATGACGAGCAAGTGGCTAAAGTGGTTTACTACTGGACTAACCGTGCCCTCTAACCGTAATTAGCTTAAAAGTTCATTGATCAATAATTGAGCCAAGCTGCCATTTCATCGGCCTATGTCACTTTTGTAAACGGGTTACTTTCTGGTGTTCTCGTGTTGACCCAGCACCTAAATGGAAAGTATTGTCTCTTCTCGCCCATCTGATGAGAGGCATGCTACGGGTAGCAGTTGCGTCTAAGGTAGCAGTTGTTTCATTGCTACGAAATAAAAACGGCGCGGCGGTGGAACACTCATCTTTAAAAAGAAAAAAAAATCCAAACCTTCACCATTCATCCGACGGGCTCTTCAAACTATTAAAATCAATAGCACTCAGCCTTTACTGTCATGAACCAATAACTGAGCCAAGCTGCCATTTCATCGGCCTAGGTCACTTTTGTAAACGGGTTACTTTCTGGTGTTCTCGTGTTGACCCAGCACCTAAATGGAAAGTATCTGATGAGATGGGCAATCTACGACACAGACCACATGCGTCTAAGGTAGCAGTTGTTTCATTGCTACGAAATAAAAACGGCGCGGCGGTGAGTGTTCACTCATCTTTAAAAAGAAAAAAAAAAAAATCCAAACCTTCACCATTCATCCGACGGGCTCTTCAAACTATTAAAATCAATAGCACTCAGCCTTTACTGTCATGAAGTCGAATGAAGGAAAATACACCTTGATTGTTTACCTGCCAGATAATGATGTTGTAAAATGGAAAAAAAATCCTGTATTACACTGGCAGGATAAGATTGAAAGGTGCTAGTCCTCCTCGCAATAAGGTAGAAATGAAAATGCTCTGATGGAAAATAGAAGTAGAGGAGGAAAGGATAGAGGGGGGAGAAGAAATAGATAGCTTGCAGTCGGTGTATTAAGAACATGGGAAAACAGGGGGAGGAGTAGAAGGAAGAGGAGGGAGAGGAGAAAAAGAGTGGGGAAGAAGGAGGAGGAAGAGGAGAAAAGAGTGGGGAAAGGGGAGGAGGAAGAGGAAAAGATAAGGGGGAGGAGATAATGATAAAAGTATAGTCAGCAGGTACGTAGTTCTAAAGTTCAAACTATTCAGAGGAAAAATAAATTTGTTTACCTGCCAGATAATGATGTTGTAAAATGGAAAAAAAAAATATATGTATAACACTGGCAGGATAAGATTGAAAGGTGCTAGTCCTCCTTGCAATAAGGTAGAAATGAAAATGCTCTGATGAAAAATAGAAGTAGAGGAGGAAAGGATAGAGGGGGGAGAAGAAATAGATAGCTTGCAGTCGGTGAATTAAGAACATAGGAAAACAGGGGGAGGAGTAGAAGGAAGAGGAGGGAGAAGAAGGAGGAAGAGGAGAAAAAGAGTGGGGAAGGAGGAGGAAGAGGAGAAAAGAGTGGGGAAAGGGGAGGAGGAAGAGGAAAAAGTTGGTAAGGAAGAGGAGGAGAAGGAAAAGATAAGGGGGAGGAGATAATGATAAAAGTATAGTCAGCAGGTACGTAGTTCTAAAGTTCAAACTATTCAGAGAGTAGAAGGAAGAGGAGGGATAAGGAGAAGGAAGAGGAGAAAAAGAGTGGGGAAGAAGGAGGAGGAAGAGGAGAAAAGAGTGGGGAAGAAGGAGGAGGAAGAGGAGAAAAGAGTGGGGAAGAAGGAGGAGAAGGAAAAGATAAGGGGGAGGAGATAATGATAAAAGTATAGTCAGCAGGTACGTAGTTCTAAAGTTCAAACTATTCAGAGGAAAAATAAAAATTCTCATTACTGTGCATCGGGGCATTATGTTTCTATGGTTAAGACTAAACAGACTTGGCTCTCTTGTCATAGAAATGCAATTTGTAACACCTATTGAACTCAAAGTCCGGCGTCTACACGTGCAGTAAAAGGCCAGACTCTCACATTGGAAGAATAATAGTCAGCTCCCATGTGGTAGTGATGCTCACTGCGCTCGCCTTGCACGTGGGAGACCCGGGTTCGATTCTCGGCGGGGTCAAGAAATTTGTATCATGTAAATGATTGATTCCGTGACTGGCTGTCGCGAGACTTTTAGTAGCGTGGATTCGCGCGATACGGCCCTTAAATTCAATGTCCAAAACCTATGAAAATCATAGATACCTCTCACACTGGACTCGTGTGACAAAGGTCCCCCATAGTGTGAGAGGTTTCAATCATTTTCATAGGCTATGATTTTTAGGCGTAGCGCGACTAAGCGTTATATTACTGAAAGTCGAGTGTCTACGCTTCCAATATGCAGGAAAGTCAGGAGACCAATAAGACACAAGGAAAAAAGGTACTTGTTCAGAAGTCAATCATTACATTAATTACAGTTGGATGATTCTTCTAGTTTCCAGTTTTAATTAGACAATTAGTGTCAAGAATTCAGACCAAGTACAGTGGAGTGTTTACTGTCTAGCTCAGCGCGTACTCAACTGCCAAGCGGTAATACCAAAACAAAGACTTTCATAAAAATGACCCCTACGGACACTCCAAAGGGTCGATCTCTAATAATTTCAAGTTAATTTGCTTTCAAATTTAATCAAAATAGGATAAATGGTTCGAAAAAGACAAACATGCATACAATTTAAAAGAAAAATAGTCAATTTTTTAACATAGCTCGTTCAATTAGAAGGAAGGGAGGATGTTCATCGAAATAGCGTCAGTCGTAGACTCCCTAAATCCTATTAATTTATCTACAGCACATAACAAAACAAGGCGCTATCAATAAACTTTGACTTTTACACTTCTTATTTCACATATTACATTCTGTTACAAGATAACACCCAATTCGTATACACTTTAGCGGTAGTCTTATCTCTATGGTTATACCATTACCTAAAAGTTAGCCTTTGTCTGGAAACGTGCGAAGGCAAAAGTCAAATTACATATCAGCAAAAGCTTAGCTTATCCTTATCAGTCTTTAACACATGAAGTAGAATAAAAGAATATTGAAAACACCTGGAAACGGCAAATCACCTTGAAATTGACGGCACTTTCGGAATGAAAACAAATTGAACCCACAACGGAAAGCTCTAACGTCAGGACCTAAAAGTTAGCCTTTGTCTGGAAACGTGCGAAGGTAAAAGTCAAATTACATATCAGCAAAAGCTTAGCTCATCCTTATCAGTCTTTAACACATGAAGTAGAACAAAAGAATATTGAAAACACGTGACGTAAATAAATAACAATAATAGACTCTTGAGTGGAAGGCAACCACTAGGCGAGGTTAACGCCTTAGAGCTCCATTATAATGTGGTCAAATTCTCAAATAAATGAGGATAAAATTCTATACCTCGGCTGGGATCGAACCCACGCCCTCCTGATTACCAGGCGAGCGTTGATATTACATTCTGTTACAAGATAACACCCAATTCGTATACACTTTAGCGGTAGTCTTATCTCTATGGTTAGACCATTACCTAAAAGTTAGCCTTTGTCTGGAAACGTACGAAGGTAAAAGTCAAATTACATATCAGCAAAAGCTTAGCTCATCCTTATCAGTCTTTAACACATGAAGTAGAACAAAAGAATATTGAAAACACGTGACGTAAATAAATAACAATAATAGACTCTTGAGTGGAAGGCAACCACTAGGCGAGGTTAACGCCTTAGAGCTCCTAAAATAAATATTGTAAACTAGTGTGTTGACCCGTCCTTTGTACGGGATCAGCGCGGCATAAAGCTGGGTCCAGACTTGTGCAATGCAACATGCAATGCAACGTGCAATGCAATGAAATTCGTTAGTTTGGACGTGTTTGAGAAAGTTGCAGCAAAGTTTTTTGAACATTGCAGCAAACGTTTGTGGGTATCCGAGAGGTTGGCGGTTTTCTGGCGAATGTCTTTGATGTGCGCTACGCCACCGAGCCATAAATATTGTAAAGCTATTGCCCAGCCTGACCAGTACCAGCTACGATAGCATACTTAGAAAGATAGAGTATAGAGATCCCACTTATCACTATGTAGTTCCCAATGGAATATGGATCAGTGAAGCTAGCAACTTTGCTCGTGGTATCCGGATGGATGACCATCTGAGCAATCGCGTGCTGCTGTCTTTTTCCCGGTGCTATTAAGACGTAAAAGCCCTGGAAACAGCACACCATGCAAGTAAAACGGTAGAGGGACCTGGAAACGGCAAATCACCTTGAAATTGACGGCACTTTCGGAATGAAAACAAATTGAACCCACAACGGAAAGCTCTAACGTCAAGATAATTAATATTCAAATGAATCTGAACATCATCATCAATGATGTCATCGATATTTACCTTGATCGTAGCTCTGCTCAGACTGATGGCACCTCGACACCCATGAGCAGCTTCTGTGTCTGATTTATAATATGAGAGAGTACCATTAGTCAGCACAATCCATCGGTTCTGCCAACCATGAATGTAGTTTGTCCACTTGGAGAGGTAGCCTTGTAGAATGGGTACCCGAGAAGAATCAGGACTAGGAGATGACTGTTCCTCACTACTTGCACTGTCATTCAAAGGTGCCTGACTCACACTTGTACTGATGACTCGATTTTGTGCTTGATCTGTCATACCAAGGGCTTTCTGAGTGCGTGAATAACATTGAAACACGTAAGAATGATGCTGAATAGAGTGGAAAAGGGTCACAATTTATGAGGAAGTGCGTGAATAACATTGAAACACGTAAGAATGATGCTGAATAGAGTGGAAAAGGGTCACAATTTATGATTTATGAGGAAACTGATAAAATTTTGTGATAAGAAGTGTTGTGTGTTTGGATTGGAAAATGAAAAATTGCAAAAGTGAAAGGTGTGAGGTTGCAAACTATTTTTTCACACACTTCGCACTTGAAAACTTCCCCTACTTTTAGCGCGCATACAGTCCGGCTAAAGTTGTGTCCACGAATATCTTGTCCGGTTAAAATAAATTTAACCTTGCAATAAGGTAGAAATGAAAATGCTCTGATGAAAAACAGAAGTAGAAGAGGAAAGGATAGAGGGGGGAGAAGAAATAGATAGCTTGCAGTCGGTGAATAAAGAACATGGAAAAACAGGGGGAGGAGTAGAAGGAAGAGGAGGGAGAAGGAGGAGGAAGAGGAGAAAAAGAGTGGGGAAGAAGGAGGAGGAAGAGGAGAAAAGAGTGGGGGAAAGGGGAGGAGGAAGAGGAAAAAGTTGGGAAGGAGGAGGAGAAGGAAAAGATAAGGGGGAGGAGACAATGATAAAAGTATAGTCAGCAGGTACGTATACGTAGTTCTAAAGTTCAAACTATTCAGAGGAAAAATAAAAATTCCCATTACTGTGCTTCGGGGCATTATATTTCTATTGTTAAGACTAAACAGACTTGGCTCTCTTGTCATAGAAATGCAATTTGTAACACCTATTGAACTCAAAGTCCGGCGTCTACACGTGCAGTCATTAGTCAGCACAATCCATCGGTTCTGCCAACCATGAATGTAGTTTGTCCACTTGGAGAGGTAGCCTTGTAGAATGGGTACCCGAGAAGAATCAGGACTAGGAGATGACTGTTCCTCACTACTTGCACTGTCATTCAAAGGTGCCTGACTCACACTTGTACTGATGACTCGATTTTGTGCTTGATCTGTCATACCAAGGGCTTTCTGAGTGCGTGAATAACATTGAAACACGTAAGAATGATGCTGAATAGAGTGGAAAAGGGTCACAATTTATGAGGAAACTGATAAAATTTTGTGATAAGATAAGAAGTGTTGTGTGTTTGGATTGGAAAATGAAAATGAAAATTTGCAGAAGTGAAAGGTGTGAAGTTGCAAACTATTTTTTCACACACTTCACACTTGAAAACTTCCCCTACTTTTAGCGCGCATACAGTCCGGCTAAAGTTGTGTCCACGAATATCTTGTCCGGTTAAAATAAATTTAAACTCAAAGCTTCCTAAAAATCAAAATGTTGAACTTACCTATTTGCATGATATGCATAATTATTATGGTCATTTAAAATGGTACCTAATTAAATTTATTATTTTAATTATTTTATTCAAAATAATGTTGTGACAGGTGGTGATTTTTATTTAACGCGCAAAAAGAGGGGAGAAAAGTAAAATTCAAACGCGCATTGCTAGGTTCAAATGTAAGCAAATGCAAGACCGCGAAATTTTGAAAATGAAACTTTTTGATTTTTTGATAAATTTACGGACTTTTGCTTTTCCCAGAGGATTAAAGGATTTACCGACTCAAGAACCAAAAGGAGTGTCATTTACTTTCACATATATCCAGAATGGCCAGAAATATTGTGTCACCTTTGAAATCGGTAGCCAGCACAACTGTTGTTCTGAACAACGGGAAAGAAATGCCTGTGATTGGATGTAAGTATGAGAGCTTTCAGTTTTATGTCATTTCCTAGCTAGTTAGCTTGGAGGATAGTGCGTTTGCCTTGTAAGCGCTAAGTCGCAGGGTTGATTCTCACGGGGGCAGATTTTATCCTAAACAGATAAGGTTTGTTCTCAGAATGGTTAGCTGAACAGATGAGATTTGTTCTTGGAACGGCTGGCTTGCTTCTATCCTGACCAGTGTTATTATTGGTTAGGTTAAACACAAAAAGGAGCTTTCTTTTTCACTGTTGTGGCTTTTGTATAATTACCCTGATGTGTAGGTACGTATAGTAATTCAGTACTGAGCCCTAGGCCAGCCACTCTTATTCAGTTTTAACCTAACCTAACCTAGTAATTCAGTACTGAGCCCTAGGCCAGCCACTCTTATTCAGTTTTAACCTAACCTAACCTAGTAATTCAGTACTGAGCCCTAGGCCAGCCACTCTTATTCAGTTTTAACCTAACCTAACCTAGTAATTCAGTACTGAGCCCTAGGCCAGCCACTCTTATTCAGTTTTTTTTTTTTTTTTTTTTTTTTTTTTTTTTTTTTTTTGTAAGATGGGCTACATACACGAGACTCACGAAGGAGAACAGAAATCAAATACCACAGGCACTATCATGAGGCATGACCATAACTTTGCCTGCGGTTTACACGAGCTTCGCGAATGGGATAAAATAACCTCATCGATTACAATTTCGCACCATACAATACTCCTCTCATCTTCCTAGCTGCCCAACATAAATGGGATTTTGGCAGCACAAATGCTCGAAAATTTACATTAAGGTCTAATACTCCACCAATTGCCTACCTGTAAACCATAGCCCAGCCAAACAGCAGGCGCTCAATAGCTGCTCGAAGATATCTGGCTTACTGTCTCTCGTACTCTGTATGGATACCACCACCTGAAAAAATAACATGTTTCTCTGAATTAGAGTAAACAGACAATTATCAAGAATCTATTCCAAGAGTGGTCTTTTAGTAGGGACGAGCACGTTATGCTACAAAAAAAAAAAAAAACAAAAAAAAAAAACTGAAATAAAGAGTGGCCTGGCTTAGGGCTCTCAGTACCTCGAATTACTAGGTTAGGTAGCAAGCAGTCGTTCTAGCAGAACAAATCTCACTCTGTCTTCAGCTACCATTCTGAGAACAAACCCTTTATCTGTTTTGTAGGAATCAAATCTGCCCACCGTGCAGAATTACGACGCCTGTGACCTCTAGCACTTAACAAGGCAACGCACTACTCTTCAAGCTGTAACTAGCTCTAGGAAATGAATAAAACTGAAACGCTTCAAATCATAAACTCCTACATCCAATCACAGGCATTTCTTATTCCGATTTGCTTTTCAGAAACAACAGTTGTGCGGCTACCGCATTTCAAGGTGACACAATAATTTCATGGCCATTCTCTGGATATAGTGGAAAGTAAATGGACACTCTTTTGGTTCTTGCACGTCGGTAAATACCTTTTAATCCTCTGGGAAACAGCAAAAGTCCGTAAATTCTATCAAAAATGCCAAAAAGTTTCATTTCAAACTTATTCGCGGATCTATGCATTTTGGCTTACGATTTGAACCAGCAATGCCGCGTCTTTTGAATTTTACTTTTTCTCCCTCTTCTCTTGACCGCGATTTAAAATAAAAAATCACCACCTGTCACAACGATTAGTTCTCTCGAATAAATATTAAAATAATAATTTTAATTAGGTAGCCCCCATTTTAAATGAAACCAATAATCAACATTCAGCCATATCAATGCAAATAAGGTAAGATTCAACATTTTGAATTTTTAAGAAGCTTCTGAGGTTTAAATCTTAACTTATTAACCGGACAGATACTTCGCTGGCACAACTACTTAGAGCCG